>NC_141159.1:135093501-135273501 GCF_053477565.2 Lygodium microphyllum
GATATGTTATTTTTATTTGGACATTGAGATTGGGCGTGCCAGACTCTATGGGCACCGTCCATTAGCTTTATTTTCCTATTTTTGGTAGAAAGCAACTCAAAAGCTAAAAGCTTGTCATATTTTTGTAATTGGGCTATTTTTGAGCATAAAGATTGGAAATATACATTAAATACATGCTTTGTGAAGCGCTCACACAAGGCATGGGGGAGATTGAACCCAATTTGTCTCTTGTCTCATGTCGTGCTTGCTTTTACATGGGTTTTTGTGCTAAAAAGTAGAGTACTTTGTTCTTGGGGACCTTTGGGAATTCACTACGTGAGCTACCTGCGTCCGATCTGCGCACCAGTGGTATCAGAGCGGAGCAGAGATCAAGGGCTTCCAATCGCTACCAATCTCGGGCGAAGGCGGAGCTCCAGGAACAAACGGCCTCTACAGTCAATCTCGTCGCGAACCGTCGATACAGGCAGACTTCTGGCGATCAAGAACCCCTATTTCCACTGTCAGATCGCGAAGGACCACTCTCTGTCGGCGGAGGACCACTCCCTCATCTTCATGAACAAGTCGTGATAAACCAGTAAGAGCCATATCTATTTCTTCATTTTAAAAAAAGCTTAGTTTTAAGCTTAAGAAGCTTATTAGCTTCAAAACGTCGAATCGAGGCAAGAGGAGGAGCATCCGAAAATCGCGCGGAATCAAAAACGCGCCCCCCCCCCCCCCACGATCAGAAAAAAACGGCGCCTTCTTAAGCTTATTAGCTTAAGCTTAATTTATTAAGCTTAAGTCATCAAGCTACTCTGCAAGTTCTACTGGGCAGACAAGTCTGCAAACTCCGGGTCACGCACTCCAGAAGACAAGTTTCGCAAGTCGACACTAATCAAGTACTGCAAGTCCTGCAAATCAGCTAAGTCCAGCAAGTCAACAACCCTGCAAGTCTGTTAAGTCTACAACTCTGCAAGTCAGACTAAATCAGAACTGACTAACGCTCGAAACTCCTAGAAGACTTGTTCGTTTGCAAAAACTCAGAACTGGAAAGTTGTTCGCAGCAAGCTGTTTTACCTATCTGCAAGTTCGTTGAAGTACTTTCAGCAAACGGAGACAGAAATATTTCAGAATTTTTGAAAATTGAAGAAGAAAATACCCAAAAATACATAGCATTGTAACCCCAAATTTGAGCTACGCTCATCCCGCTAACTGATTTTGAGTGAGAAAGGTTTGTTGAGTTTTACAGGATGACTACCCCACATATGGATGATCCTATGGCTGAAGACGATCTACCCGAGCCTACCATGGAACAAAAGCTGGATCTTATCATGTTACAATTGGAAGAAGAGCGAAGAGCTAGGCAAGCCTTGCAAGCGCAATTGATAAAGCTACAAGGAGCGTCCACTGACAAAGAAGAACCTCAAGCTGAAGATCTGATTCGCCGTACCATCGACGCCACTCTTGAAGCACAAACCATTCGCAAGGAATCCAAGATAAGTAAACGAAGTTTCAAGTTTCGCACTTTCAATGGCATAAGAGAAGGAAAGACTGTTTTATCATTCATTAGCCAATTTGATGACTATTTCCATGAGGAAACTTATCCTGAGAAAGATAAAATCAAGTGTGTTACTAATCATCTGATAGATAGAGCATCACTTTGGTGGACTGTTGTCCGCAAGAGCATAGAATGTCCTGCTACATGGGAAGATTTCAAGAAGAAGTTCATGCAAAATTTCCTTCCACCGCAATTTCATGAGAAGGCTATCAAGCAATGGGATTTACTCCAACAGCGCGATCGTGAGCCTATTCCACAGTATACAGAGCGTTTTTGGAATGCACTCTTACAGCTAGGCATGCTTGAAGACGTACCAGAGACGACACATAAGCGGAAGTACATGTCTGGACTTCTTGGACATTACTACGCTGAGGTGAATATGTTCAAGCCTGCTACCCTTGAAGATGCCATCTCCTTAGTGTTAGATATGATCAATGCCCCACCCTCATTAGGTACTACCAATGATCCATGGTGCTCAAAGTTGTAAGGCCCCCATTATGAGGAGAAGCCAAGTGTGAGCCCGGACATTGGTGGAGTCCTGACTTGTATATCAGATGAGGTCTATGTGACCGGATGGCAAAAAGGTGACCATTGTGGGTCTAATCTTTGGGTTAGACGGAGTGGTTAAGCTGGTAGCAACTCGAGGCACATTGCATTGAGTTGCGTGGTAAGGGAGTTAAAAGGGGCCCCTATTGTGGGGTCCGGGGGCCGCGGAAGCGGCCCCTGGCTGGGGGGTCCCAGGGGGGCCAGCGGCCCCCCTGGCGGGGGTCCGGGGGCAGCGCCCCCGGCCCGATGGTAAAGGGAATATTCCCTGGAATATTCCCTGGCCGACTAGTGGAGGCTCATATGGTAGGTCGGTCAGCAGGCCGACCTAACGACCTTCGCGAGCTATAAAAGCTAAACCCCTTCGCAGCCATCTGACACTCATCTTTCACCCAGTCAGAGTTGTTGTTCCAACTAGCCTTAAGCTCTTCACCTATCTTCTGTCTAGATCGCCATCTAAGCTTCACACAGTGGAAGCGCACGGGTGGACAGAGCCATCTTTGTATCAGTTGTTTGGAGTTAAAGAATTTTACTGATTCTCCTCTTATCTGTTGTGTACTCTCTATCTCTTTCTCAGATTCTGTTCGCTGCGCCGTGTAATATTTTACATGGTATCAGAGCCCAGGGGGCTCTAGAGATCGGAGAGCGTGCAAGAGGCAAAGGCTTCAACAGCAAAGAGAAACGATGTCGACTCCGGGAAGCAGTTCTGGCGCATCAGGAAGCGGTGCAGGAGGTGGTGCTGCTGTACCGGCTATTCAAACACTGAGGATTCGTCCACCAACCTTCAGCGAAGGCAAGTTAGATGGTACAAACTACACCTTGTGGAAGTTCAAAATTACTACTATCCTTGATTCTTATGAGCTTCTGGAGACTGTGCTGGGGACTGACGCAGAACCACAGCCTACCCCCGACCCATCAAATCCTAGTGTGATGATTCCTCCGAATGCAGATCTTCTACGAGCTTGGAAACGAAGGAATGCAGATGCATTGTGTGCCTTAGTTACAAGCTGTTCTGACAGTGTTTTGACTCTGATTCAGCATACAACCAAAGCGTCAGAGGCTTGGAATGTACTAAGGAGTCAGTATGAAACACGAAACCAAACAAGGATTCAAAACTTGGAGAATCAACTAGCAGCGGAGAAGTTTGCTGAAGGAGAGACGGTTGAAGCATTCATCACTCGGATTAAGAATCTGCGCGACCAGATGGCTGGCGCTGGGATACAAAAGACTAGCGAAGAGCTAGCTCGGAGGTGTCTTCGGATTTGTCCACAAAAGTTTGATGGACTAGTAACTGCCCTTAATACTCAGGTGAGACCTCAAGCTTTGACTTTTGAGGAGTTTTGTGCATTATTAATGGAGGAGGAGTTGAGGCTGAAAGCCCGAGAAGGAAGCAACAATGGAGATGCTGCATTCTCTGCCAATGCAAAAGGCAAAGGTGTTTCCTCCACCAAAAATGATGGTGACAAAAAGAAAAAGGGCGGCAAGAAGAAGTTTCAAGGAGAGTGCTTCTACTGTAAGAAGAAAGGACATGCAATTGCAGATTGTCGTGTCAAGAAGGCAGATGAAAAGAATGGTACCCTTAAAACTAAAGGGAAAGAGACAGCCAATACGGCTGAAGCAGAGTTGGAATTATTCATGGCGACCATTGAGGAAGTGTGCTCCTCGGCGCAAGAAGAATCTACCACTGACTCTTGGGTGTTGGATAGTGGGGCCTCCCGTCACATGACCAACAAGAAAGGTCTATACAGTTCTATGCAGCCTCTACAAGAATCCATCACTGTGACGGTTGGAAATGATGCTAAATGCCCTGCTGCGGGCACAGGTACTATTTCTTTTGTTGCTGCAAATGGTGAAGTCAAAAAGCTTTCAAATGTGTTGTATGTTCCCGAAATCAGAAGAAATCTCTTATCAGTTGCTGCCATAACTGATCTTGGTCATGAAGTAAGGCTCAAGAAGACAGGTGCAGAAATTATTGATAGTGCTGGCACAATTGTTGGCAAAGGAGAAAGGAGGAACAACCTGTATGAGCTAAGTGCTCTTACAGCCACCGCTGGAGTGGGCACAAGTAAGCTTTGGCATGAAAGGTTTGGACACATCGGATTTGCAGTATTGAAGGAGATGCAAAAGCAAGGTATGGTTGCTCACCTACCTACAATAACTGAATTGAAGGAACCATGTGAAGCTTGTATGATGGGCAAGCAACAGAGAAAGGCATTTCCACAAGAAAGCAAGAATAGAGCACATGCTCCTCTAGAGTTGGTGCATGCTGACTTGTGTGGTAAGATGCCTACACAGGCCTTGGGGGGATCTTCTTATTTTATGTTGATTGTCGACGACTACAGTAGGAAGATGTGGGTGTACTTCCTTCGTGATAAGGCTCAAGCTTTTGGTAAGTTTAAAGAATGGCTAATACTTGTTGAGAATGAAACAGGGAAAAGTGTGAAGAAATTTAGAACAGATGGTGGTGGTGAGTTCAACTCAAAGGAGTTTGAAGGCTTTTGCAAGAGCAAAGGGATCAAGCGTCAATTGACGACGCCTCACACACCTCAGCAGAATGGTGTTGTGGAACGCAGGAATCGTACCATTGTGGAGATGGCAAGATGCATGCTAAAGGGCAAGGGATTGCCTAACCATTTTTGGGCTGAAGCTGTTAATACTGCAGTCTACATTCTAAATCGGAGCTACACAAAGGCTCTCAAGGGAAAAACACCTCATGAGGCTTACACTGGTAAGAAACCATCTGTTTCACATTTCAGAATTTTTGGATGTGAATGTTATGCACATGTTCCAGATGAGAAGAGAAACAAGTTACAACCAAAAAGCAGAAAATGTATCTTCTTGGGTTATAGTGATGAGCAGAAGGCTTACAAGTTATATGACCAAGAGGCAAAGAAGATCATCGCGAGCCGTGATGTGGTGTTCAAGGAGGAGCCGCATACAGTGGAGGAGGAGAAGGCAAGGTCTTCCACTTTATCATCAAGCGAAGAAGTAGTCCACTATGAACCTGTCCCGAGAGCTATCCCTATCCTTAAGGAGGAGGAAGCATCATCTTCAGATGATGAGGAAAAAGTTCACCAACCTGACATCACCCCACCGGAAAAGCCATTGCCGCGCTGGGTGAAGCAGCTCTATGACCACAATAATCCTATGCCTGCATCTGTTGAGGAGAAGGCAGACGGACCAAGGAGGTCTCAGAGAATAGAGGAGCAAAGGAGGGCTTCTGCTCACATAGTCAACATGGCCTTGATGGTTGAGATTATGAGAGAAGTAAAGGAGCCAACTGACTTAGAAGAAGCACTTGCAGATCCATCATGGAAGGCTGCTATGCAGGCGGAGTATGACAGCATAATGAAGAATGACACTTGGGAGCTAGTGGATCGGCCAGCAAAGCGGAAGATTATTGGCACCAAGTGGATCTGGAAGGTAAAGTACAAGGCTGATGGTACCTTAGAAAAGTACAAAGCTAGACTGGTTGCCCAAGGATTTTCACAAGTTGAAGGGTTTGATTTTCAAGAGTCATTTGCCCCAACTGCCAGAATGACCACTATTCGCACGGTACTTGCAGTGGCTGCCCACAAGAAGTGGCCAGTGTACCAAATGGATGTTAAGTCAGCGTTCTTAAATGGTGACCTCAAGGAGGAGGTGTACGTGGCTCAGCCACCAGGGTTTGAGGCCCCCCATTCTGAGAACAAAGTGTGTAAACTGAAGAAGGCATTGTATGGGCTGAAACAAGCCCCCAGAGCATGGTACCAGCGGATAGATAGGTTCTTTTTAAACCTAAACTTCAAAAGATGTGCCTCAGATGCTAACTTGTATGTTTACAGGGATGGTAAAAAGTCTGTAGTGATTGTCCTATATGTGGACGACCTTCTTATTACAGGTGACTATGAAGATATGATCAACCAAACTCGAAAGGCTTTGAGTTTTGAGTTTGAAATGACAGACTTGGGCTTGCTGCACTATTGTTTGGGGATTGAAGTCTGGCAAGAGCCAGGAAAGATCTTCATCTCTCAGAAGAAGTATGCATGGGAGATCTTGAAGGCATTTGGTATGACCGAGTGCAAGGAGATAGCTACACCTATGGAGGTGAATGTAAAGTTATCCGTTGAGGATACATCAGCACTAGCAGACATTGGGAGGTATAGGAGGTTGGTCGGCAGTCTAATCTACTTGTGTAACACCAGACCAGATATCAGTTTTGCTGTTGGTGTTTTGAGCAGGTTCTCAAACAAACCTCATGAGAGTCATTGGAAGGCTGGGATGCGGGTGCTCAGATACTTGAAGAAAACTCTTGACTATGGTATCACATACAGTTTCGGAACTTCTCTTGTGGGGAACTGTGACTCAGATTGGGCAGGAGACATTGATTCCAGGAAGTCAGTTTCTGGTTATTGTTTCTCTTTGGGTTCAGGAATTTTCTCTTGGATTAGTAAGAAGCAACCAACAGTGGCATTGTCTTCTACCGAAGCAGAGTACAAGGCAGCTTGTTTTGCTGCATGTGAGGCCGTATGGTTGAGAAGGATTCTATGGCATATGGGAGTGCAGGATGAAGAACCAACTGTGCTGAGATGTGACAATCAGAGTTGCATCGCCATTGCCAAAAATCCAGTGTTTCATGCACGCACCAAACATATAGAGATCCAGTATCACTATGTGCGTGATTTGATGGAGGATGGGATAGTGGAATTGGTCTACTGTCCAACAGAGGAGAATGGAGCAGATATCTTCACCAAAGCACTTACGAAGGATCTGCTTCAAGTTCATCTTCAGAGACTCGGCATTGGGCCGAGGAGATAGTTCACCTATGGGTGGACATTGAGGGGGGGTGTTAGATATGATCAATGCCCCACCCTCATTAGGTACTACCAATGATCCATGGTGCTCAAAGTTGTAAGGCCCCCATTATGAGGAGAAGCCAAGTGTGAGCCCGGACATTGGTGGAGTCCTGACTTGTATATCAGATGAGGTCTATGTGACCGGATGGCAAAAAGGTGACCATTGTGGGTCTAATCTTTGGGTTAGACGGAGTGGTTAAGCTGGTAGCAACTCGAGGCACATTGCATTGAGTTGCGTGGTAAGGGAGTTAAAAGGGGCCCCTATTGTGGGGTCCGGGGGCCGCGGAAGCGGCCCCTGGCTGGGGGGTCCCAGGGGGGCCAGCGGCCCCCCTGGCGGGGGTCCGGGGGCAGCGCCCCCGGCCCGATGGTAAAGGGAATATTCCCTGGAATATTCCCTGGCCGACTAGTGGAGGCTCATATGGTAGGTCGGTCAGCAGGCCGACCTAACGACCTTCGCGAGCTATAAAAGCTAAACCCCTTCGCAGCCATCTGACACTCATCTTTCACCCAGTCAGAGTTGTTGTTCCAACTAGCCTTAAGCTCTTCACCTATCTTCTGTCTAGATCGCCATCTAAGCTTCACACAGTGGAAGCGCACGGGTGGACAGAGCCATCTTTGTATCAGTTGTTTGGAGTTAAAGAATTTTACTGATTCTCCTCTTATCTGTTGTGTACTCTCTATCTCTTTCTCAGATTCTGTTCGCTGCGCCGTGTAATATTTTACACTTAGCTCACGACACTGAAGATAAGTTACGTGGAAGAGATCGACGACCACAGCCATTCCAAGCAAACGGTAATTATGGATCTAAACAATTCAATTCAAATTTCAGAAGGTTTAATCCAGGACGTTTTTCATCACCATCTTTCCGCAAGAATTGGCCTAAACCACCTGCATTACCATCCACTGTCAATCCAAATCCTAAGCCTATCCAACAAGCAAATCCAAATATACCCAAACTCCCAGCCATTGCAAATAATGTGACCAAAGCCAAGCCTATCGTATGCTACAAGTGTCACCAGCCAGGCCATCTCGCAGCAAATTGTCATTCAAAGAAGCCATCAGCACATATCAACTACCTTGGAGCTATGGATGAAGACGAGCATGAGGATATGCCGGATTTCACTGAAGAAGATGATGATCCTACTACTACTTCCGACACTTTACCAGGTATGCCTACTTTACATTCATTGTTGACTATGAAATGTATGGTGCATGGAAAAGAAAGAATTATATTGCATGATGACGGTAGTACGCATGATTTTATTTCAGCAAAATTGGTAAAGGAATTGAAATTGCATACTGTACCTACGCATTATCGCATAAAAGCTGCATTTTTAGGCACTAGGTACAATGGCACACAAGAAGTTCAAGGTTTAGAAATTCAAATTGGTCCATATATTGAAAGAAGAAATTTCTTAGTTGTCCCATTACAGTCTAGCGACATTATTCTAGGAATGCCATGGAGACACCAACACAATCCCAATATAGATTATTCCACACACACAATGAATATAAATTTTCAAGGAAAATCTATTACATTATCTGGTATGCATTCATCTCATATGTTTCCACTGCTTTCGCATACTCAAGCAAAACGTGCACTACGCAAGAACACTAAATCATATCTCATTTGGGTGAATGAATTGCATGCAAAAGAAACTCATATGCACCCTAGGCATAAGGAATTTCTTGCATATTTTAAGGATTGTTTTGCAGAAGACCTACCACCAGGTTTACCTCCATCCCGTCCAGAAGACCATAAGATTGACCTAATACCTGGCACACAACCACCTTGCAAAGCCCCATATAGGCACAATCAAATAGAGCAAAAAGAAATCCAGACTCAAGTAGAAGAATTACTAAATAGAGGTTTAATTCGACCTAGCAGTTCTCCATTCGGTGCACCTGTGCTCTTAGTCAAGAAAAAGAATAATACTTATCGGATGTGTATTGACTACCGAGCATTAAACAAGATCACTGTAAAGAATAGGTATCCTATACCTAGAGTTGATGACCTTATGGACAAACTGCAAGGATCTTCTATATTTAGTAAAATTGACCTTAAATCTGGATATCATCAGGTGAGGCTAGATAGATCCGACATATTTAAGACTGCATTCAGGACACAGTTTGGCCATTACGAATTCTTAGTTATGCCATTCGGATTAACTAATGCACCTGCCACTTTCAGTAGAATGATGAATCGTATTTTTCTAAAATATCAATATTGTGTGATTGTTTTCTTTGATGATATTTTAGTGTTCAGTCAAAGTGAAAAAGAGCATTATGAGCATTTATCATTAGTTTTTCAATTACTGAAAGAAAATCAATTGTTTGCAAATCCTGACAAGAGTGAATTCTTTAAGACAGAAATAGAATATCTAGGTCATATTGTATCAAAAGAAGGAATAAAAGTTGATCCTAAGAAAATTGACGCAATATTGCATTGGCCTATTCCTAAAAATGTACATGAATTACGCTCATTCCTTGGTCTTGCTAGTTTCTATAGGAAGTTTGTACGTAATTTCTCATTACTTGCTTTACCATTGACCAAACTTCTTAAGAAAGGCATTGTTTATCAATGGACTGAAAACCAGCAGAAATCCTTTGATTTACTTAAACGTGCATTGACCAATGCCCCTGTCCTACAATTGCCTGACTTTAATAGACCATTCTTTTTAGTTGTGACCGATGCTAGCGGATCAGGAATAGGAGCCGTGCTAATGCAAGACAACCATCCAATAGCATATTCTAGTTCTAAGCTGAAACCCTCTGAGCTCAAATATTCCACCTATGACAAGGAACTCTTAGCAGTTGTTCAAGCATTGAAACAATGGAAGCATTATTTAATGGGTTCAGAATTCATGATAAAGACCGACCAGCAAAGCATTAGACATCTACTTAGCCAACCTCAAATTTCTGACCGCCATATCAAATGGGCTTCATTCATTCAAAGTTTCCATCCTATCATTCAATACCAACCTGGAAAAGAAAATGTAGTTGCCGATGCATTAAGTAGAAGACCTGCAATTCATAACATTTCTATCATATCTTTTGATTCTTTGATTGCTATGAAAGACACATATCACCAGGATATTACTTTTCATTCTGATTGGCAAAAATTAGTTCAAAATAATTTAATTCCTGTTGATTCATTGTCATATAATGATGGATTTATGTTCTTTGAAAAGAGACTGTGTGTTACTATTCCATTCCGATCTTTTATTTTGAATGAAATTCATTGTCCCCCATATCAAGGTCATAGAGGTATCATTTCTACATTACGCATGTTAACTGAAGATTTTTATTGGCCGCATATGGATGCAGATGTATCTAATTTTGTTTCTGAATGTCTGATTTGTCAAAGAATAAAAAGACATCATGGTAAACAGTATGGGTTATTAATGCCTTTATCTATTCCATCTAAACCTTGGGAACATATATCTATGGATTTCATTACTGGCTTACCAAATACTAAATCTAACCATGACATGATTTGGACAATTGTAGATAGATTTAGTAAGCAAGCATATTTCATTGCATGTAAGAAAACTTTATCAGCATCACAAGCAGCACAGTTATTTTTGAAAACTATTTTTACTAACCATGGATTGCCGAAAGTGATTATTTCAGATAGAGATTCTAGATTTTGTAATAATTTCTGGATTACACTGTTTGCAAATCTAGGCACAAAGATTGATTTTTCATCTGCATTTCATCCAGAAACAAATGGACAAACAGAAGCCACAAATAGCACTATTTTAGATCTTTTACGTGCATACACTATCTCTAAACCTCAGACATGGGATACTCACTTACATTTATTACAGTTTGCTTACAATAATACACCGCACACATCTACAAAGAAAGCACCTTTTGAAGTTATTTATGGACATAGATTATCTACACCTGTTGCATCTTTGTCTAATAGAATACAAAGTGCCGATGATATTGCTGTTATGCATAACACTATTTTTGATGAAGTAAAGGATATGATTGCTAAAGCCCAACAATCATATACCAAACAAGCCAACAAGAAAAGACAAGCCATGAATTTCAAAGTTGATGATTATGTTTGGCTTAGAATAGAAAAGCGTAGACTGCAAAGTGTAGATAGACATCCAGTTGTCAAATTAGCCCCTAGATTCTACGGACCATTTAGAATTATTCATAAGATTAATGACAATGCATTCAAGTTAGAACTGCCATCACATTGGAAAATTCATAATACATTTCATATTAGTTTATTGAGACCATTTAGAGGACAATTACCTATCCACCCTGTCTATGAAAACCCACCTTTACTAGAAGAAGAGACTGAAATCCTTGAACCAGAAGCCATCATAGACACTGATTACATGACCACTAGAACTGGCCGAAGGTACTCTAGATATCTCGTGAAATTTAAGAACCATCCTGTAGAAGAAGCACAATGGATGCACGCTAGAGACCTAAATGCTTTCCCCACTCTGTTAACTCCACATTGAGCTAATAGCAATTGAGGTCAATTGCTATCCCACCCCGGGGGTATGATGCCAGGAGGCATATTCCACGGTGGATTCCGTGAGGTTTTACGGTGGATTCCGTAAACTTAGATGACCGGGGCTCATACGCAAAGAGGATTCTTTGTGCGAGAAGTTGATGGGGACGCCTGTCCTTTTCGGGCGTTTCATTAATTTAGTGTGTACATGGGTGATTCCGTAGCGGGTGATTCCGCAAAATGCATATTAAATTAATAAACGTTTATGAGTTTAGAGTGCGCACTCGTAATAAATTAAGGTTAGGATTTATTTCTAACCAGTTGATTTATTTATGTAGCTGAAGACTGCTAGGTATTCACTTTTGTCGGTTTAATTGTGTTATTTTACTAACGATTGTGAATGCTTCAGTTGATGTGTAGAGATAGCAGCAGTGGCGGAGGAAAGCATTGGAGTCTAGCGGGTTTTTCGATCTTTGGACTATATTTTGATAGGCGCCACGCCTATATTTTGTTATGTCTATAGAGACATCGATTATTTATTATTATTTTGTATGCGCTTATGCGCCTGGATATGTTATTTTTATTTGGACATTGAGATTGGGCGTGCCAGACTCTATGGGCACCGTCCATTAGCTTTATTTTCCTATTTTTGGTAGAAAGCAACTCAAAAGCTAAAAGCTTGTCATATTTTTGTAATTGGGCTATTTTTTAGCATAAAGATTGGAAATATACATTAAATACATGCTTTGTGAAGCGCTCACACAAGGCATGGGGGAGATTGAACCCAATTTGTCTCTTATCTCATGTCGTGCTTGCTTTTACATGGGTTTTTGTGCTAAAAAGTAGAGTACTTTGTTCTTGGGGACCTTTGGGAATTCACTACGTGAGCTACCTGCGTCCGATCTGCGCACCAGTGGTATCAGAGCGGAGCAGAGATCAAGGGCTTCCAATCGCTACCAATCTCGGGCGAAGGCGGAGCTCCAGGAACAAACGGCCTCTACAGTCAATCTCGTCGCGAACCGTCGATACAGGCAGACTTCTGGCGATCAAGAACCCCTATTTCCACTGTCAGATCGCGAAGGACCACTCTCTGTCGGCGGAGGACCACTCCCTCATCTTCATGAACAAGTCGTGATAAACCAGTAAGAGCCATATCTATTTCTTCATTAAAAAAAAAGCTTAGTTTTAAGCTTAAGAAGCTTATTAGCTTCAAAACGTCGAATCGAGGCAAGAGGAGGAGCATCCGAAAATCGCGCGGAATCAAAAACGGCCCCCCCCCCCACGATCAGAAAAAAACGGCGCCTTCTTAAGCTTATTAGCTTAAGCTTAATTTATTAAGCTTAAGTCATCAAGCTACTCTGCAAGTTCTACTGGGCAGACAAGTCTGCAAACTCCGGGTCACGCACTCCAGAAGACAAGTTTCTCAAGTCGACACTAATCAAGTACTGCAAGTCCTGCAAATCAGCTAAGTCCAGCAAGTCAACAACCCTGCAAGTCTGTTAAGTCTGCAACTCTGCAAGTCAGACTAAATCAGAACTGACTAACGCTCGAAACTCCTAGAAGACTTGTTCGTTTGCAAAAACTCAGAACTGGAAAGTTGTTCGCAGCAAGCTGTTTTACCTATCTGCAAGTTCGTTGAAGTACTTTCAGCAAACGGAGACAGAAATATTTCAGAATTTCTGAAAATTGAAGAAGAAAATACCCAAAAATACATAGCATTGTAACCCCAAATTTGAGCTACGCTCATCCCGCTAACTGATTTTGAGTGAGAAAGGTTTGTTGAGTTTTACAGGATGACTACCCCACATATGGATGATCCTATGGCTGAAGACGATCTACCCGAGCCTACCATGGAACAAAAGCTAGATCTTATCATGTTACAATTGGAAGAAGAGCGAAGAGCTAGGCAAGCCTTGCAAGCGCAATTGATAAAGCTACAAGGAGCGTCCACTGACAAAGAAGAACCTCAAGCTGAAGATCTGATTCGCCGTACCATCGACGCCACTCTTGAAGCACAAACCATTCGCAAGGAATCCAAGATAAGTAAACGAAGTTTCAAGTTTCGCACTTTCAATGGCATAAGAGAAGGAAAGACTGTTTTATCATTCATTAGCCAATTTGATGACTATTTCCATGAGGAAACTTATCCTGAGAAAGATAAAATCAAGTGTGTTACTAATCATCTGATAGATAGAGCATCACTTTGGTGGACTGTTGTCCGCAAGAGCATAGAATGTTCTGCTACATGGGAAGATTTCAAGAAGAAGTTCATGCAAAATTTCCTTCCACCGCAATTTCATGAGAAGGCTATCAAGCAATGGGATTTACTCCAACAGCGCGATCGTGAGCCTATTCCACAGTATACAGAGCGTTTTTGGAATGCACTCTTACAGCTACGCATGCTTGAAGACGTACCAGAGACGACACATAAGCGGAAGTACATGTCTGGACTTCTTGGACATTACTACGCTGAGGTGAATATGTTCAAGCGTGCTACCCTTGAAGATGCCATCTCCTTAGCTCACGACACTGAAGATAAGTTACGTGGAAGAGATCGACGACCACAGCCATTCCAAGCAAACGGTAATTATGGATCTAAACAATTCAATTCAAATTTCAGAAGGTTTAATCCAGGACGTTTTTCATCACCATCTTTCCGCAAGAATTGGCCTAAACCACCTGCATTACCATCCACTGTCAATCCAAATCCTAAGCCTATCCAACAAGCAAATCCAAATATACCCAAACTCCCAGCCATTGCAAATAATGTGACCAAAGCCAAGCCTATCGTATGCTACAAGTGTCACCAGCCAGGCCATCTCGCAGCAAATTGTCATTCAAAGAAGCCATCAGCACATATCAACTACCTTGGAGCTATGGATGAAGACGAGCATGAGGATATGCCGGATTTCACTGAAGAAGAAGATGATCCTACTACTACTTCCGACACTTTACCAGGTATGCCTACTTTACATTCATTGTTGACTATGAAATGTATGGTGCATGGAAAAGAAAGAATTATATTGCATGATGACGGTAGTACGCATGATTTTATTTCAGCAAAATTGGTAAAGGAATTGAAATTGCATACTGTACCTACGCATTATCGCATAAAAGCTGCATTTTTAGGCACTAGGTACAATGGCACACAAGAAGTTCAAGGTTTAGAAATTCAAATTGGTCCATATATTGAAAGAAGAAATTTCTTAGTTGTCCCATTACAGTCTAGCGACATTATTCTAGGAATGCCATGGAGACACCAACATAATCCCAATATAGATTATTCCACACACACAATGAATATAAATTTTCAAGGAAAATCTATTACATTATCTGGTATGCATTCATCTCATATGTTTCCACTGCTTTCGCATACTCAAGCAAAACGTGCACTACGCAAGAACACTAAATCATATCTCATTTGGGTGAATGAATTGCATGCAAAAGAAACTCATATGCACCCTAGGCATAAGGAATTTCTTGCATATTTTAAGGATTGTTTTGCAGAAGACCTACCACCAGGTTTACCTCCATCCCGTCCAGAAGACCATAAGATTGACCTAATACCTGGCACACAACCACCTTGCAAAGCCCCATATAGGCACAATCAAATAGAGCAAAAAGAAATCCAGACTCAAGTAGAAGAATTACTAAATAGAGGTTTAATTCGACCTAGCAGTTCTCCATTCGGTGCACCTGTGCTCTTAGTCAAGAAAAAGAATAATACTTATCGGATGTGTATTGACTACCGAGCATTAAACAAGATCACTGTAAAGAATAGGTATCCTATACCTAGAGTTGATGACCTTATGGACAAACTGCAAGGATCTTCTATATTTAGTAAAATTGACCTTAAATCTGGATATCATCAGGTGAGGCTAGATAGATCCGACATATTTAAGACTGCATTCAGGACACAGTTTGGCCATTACGAATTCTTAGTTATGCCATTCGGATTAACTAATGCACCTGCCACTTTCAGTAGAATGATGAATCGTATTTTTCTAAAATATCAATATTGTGTGATTGTTTTCTTTGATGATATTTTAGTGTTCAGTCAAAGTGAAAAAGAGCATTATGAGCATTTATCATTAGTTTTTCAATTACTGAAAGAAAATCAATTGTTTGCAAATCCTGACAAGAGTGAATTCTTTAAGACAGAAATAGAATATCTAGGTCATATTGTATCAAAAGAAGGAATAAAAGTTGATCCTAAGAAAATTGACGCAATATTGCATTGGCCTATTCCTAAAAATGTACATGAATTACGCTCATTCCTTGGTCTTGCTAGTTTCTATAGGAAGTTTGTACGTAATTTCTCATTACTTGCTTTACCATTGACCAAACTTCTTAAGAAAGGCATTGTTTATCAATGGACTGAAAACCAGCAGAAATCCTTTGATTTACTTAAACGTGCATTGACCAATGCCCCTGTCCTACAATTGCCTGACTTTAATAGACCATTCTTTTTAGTTGTGACCGATGCTAGCGGATCAGGAATAGGAGCCGTGCTAATGCAAGACAACCATCCAATAGCATATTCTAGTTCTAAGCTGAAACCCTCTGAGCTCAAATATTCCACCTATGACAAGGAACTCTTAGCAGTTGTTCAAGCATTGAAACAATGGAAGCATTATTTAATGGGTTCAGAATTCATGATAAAGACCGACCAGCAAAGCATTAGACATCTACTTAGCCAACCTCAAATTTCTGACCGCCATATCAAATGGGCTTCATTCATTCAAAGTTTCCATCCTATCATTCAATACCAACCTGGAAAAGAAAATGTAGTTGCCGATGCATTAAGTAGAAGACCTGCAATTCATAACATTTCTATCATATCTTTTGATTCTTTGATTGCTATGAAAGACACATATCACCAGGATATTACTTTTCATTCTGATTGGCAAAAATTAGTTCAAAATAATTTAATTCCTGTTGATTCATTGTCATATAATGATGGATTTATGTTCTTTGAAAAGAGACTGTGTGTTACTATTCCATTCCGATCTTTTATTTTGAATGAAATTCATTGTCCCCCATATCAAGGTCATAGAGGTATCATTTCTACATTACGCATGTTAACTGAAGATTTTTATTGGCCGCATATGGATGCAGATGTATCTAATTTTGTTTCTGAATGTCTGATTTGTCAAAGAATAAAAAGACATCATGGTAAACAGTATGGGTTATTAATGCCTTTATCTATTCCATCTAAACCTTGGGAACATATATCTATGGATTTCATTACTGGCTTACCAAATACTAAATCTAACCATGACATGATTTGGACAATTGTAGATAGATTTAGTAAGCAAGCATATTTCATTGCATGTAAGAAAACTTTATCAGCATCACAAGCAGCACAGTTATTTTTGAAAACTATTTTTACTAACCATGGATTGCCGAAAGTGATTATTTCAGATAGAGATTCTAGATTTTGTAATAATTTCTGGATTACACTGTTTGCAAATCTAGGCACAAAGATTGATTTTTCATCTGCATTTCATCCAGAAACAAATGGACAAACAGAAGCCACAAATAGCACTATTTTAGATCTTTTACGTGCATACACTATCTCTAAACCTCAGACATGGGATACTCACTTACATTTATTACAGTTTGCTTACAATAATACACCGCACACATCTACAAAGAAAGCACCTTTTGAAGTTATTTATGGACATAGATTATCTACACCTGTTGCATCTTTGTCTAATAGAATACAAAGTGCCGATGATATTGCTGTTATGCATAACACTATTTTTGATGAAGTAAAGGATATGATTGCTAAAGCCCAACAATCATATACCAAACAAGCCAACAAGAAAAGACAAGCCATGAATTTCAAAGTTGATGATTATGTTTGGCTTAGAATAGAAAAGCGTAGACTGCAAAGTGTAGATAGACATCCAGTTGTCAAATTAGCCCCTAGATTCTACGGACCATTTAGAATTATTCATAAGATTAATGACAATGCATTCAAGTTAGAACTGCCATCACATTGGAAAATTCATAATACATTTCATATTAGTTTATTGAGACCATTTAGAGGACAATTACCTATCCACCCTGTCTATGAAAACCCACCTTTACTAGAAGAAGAGACTGAAATCCTTGAACCAGAAGCCATCATAGACACTGATTACATGACCACTAGAACTGGCCGAAGGTACTCTAGATATCTCGTGAAATTTAAGAACCATCCTGTAGAAGAAGCACAATGGATGCACGCTAGAGACCTAAATGCTTTCCCCACTCTGTTAACTCCACATTGAGCTAATAGCAATTGAGGTCAATTGCTATCCCACCCCGGGGGTATGATGCCAGGAGGCATATTCCACGGTGGATTCCGTGAGGTTTTACGGTGGATTCCGTAAACTTAGATGACCGGGGCTCATACGCAAAGAGGATTCTTTGTGCGAGAAGTTGATGGGGACGCCTGTCCTTTTCGGGCGTTTCATTAATTTAGTGTGTACATGGGTGATTCCGTAGCGGGTGATTCCGCAAAATGCATATTAAATTAATAAACGTTTATGAGTTTAGAGTGCGCACTCGTAATAAATTAAGGTTAGGATTTATTTCTAACCAGTTGATTTATTTATGTAGCTGAAGACTGCTAGGTATTCACTTTTGTCGGTTTAATTGTGTTATTTTACTAACGATTGTGAATGCTTCAGTTGATGTGTAGAGATAGCAGCAGTGGCGGAGGAAAGCATTGGAGTCTAGCGGGTTTTTCGATCTTTGGACTATATTTTGATAGGCGCCACGCCTATATTTTGTTATGTCTATAGAGACATCGATTATTTATTATTATTTTGTATGCGCTTATGCGCCTGGATATGTTATTTTTATTTGGACATTGAGATTGGGCGTGCCAGACTCTATGGGCACCGTCCATTAGCTTTATTTTCCTATTTTTGGTAGAAAGCAACTCAAAAGCTAAAAGCTTGTCATATTTTTGTAATTGGGCTATTTTTGAGCATAAAGATTGGAAATATACATTAAATACATGCTTTGTGAAGCGCTCACACAAGGCATGGGGGAGATTGAACCCAATTTGTCTCTTGTCTCATGTCGTGCTTGCTTTTACATGGGTTTTTGTGCTAAAAAGTAGAGTACTTTGTTCTTGGGGACCTTTGGGAATTCACTACGTGAGCTACCTGCGTCCGATCTGCGCACCAGTGGTATCAGAGCGGAGCAGAGATCAAGGGCTTCCAATCGCTACCAATCTCGGGCGAAGGCGGAGCTCCAGGAACAAACGGCCTCTACAGTCAATCTCGTCGCGAACCGTCGATACAGGCAGACTTCTGGCGATCAAGAACCCCTATTTCCACTGTCAGATCGCGAAGGACCACTCTCTGTCGGCGGAGGACCACTCCCTCATCTTCATGAACAAGTCGTGATAAACCAGTAAGAGCCATATCTATTTCTTCATTAAAAAAAAAGCTTAGTTTTAAGCTTAAGAAGCTTATTAGCTTCAAAACGTCGAATCGAGGCAAGAGGAGGAGCATCCGAAAATCGCGCGGAATCAAAAACGCCCCCCCCCCCCCACGATCAGAAAAAAACGGCGCCTTCTTAAGCTTATTAGCTTAAGCTTAATTTATTAAGCTTAAGTCATCAAGCTACTCTGCAAGTTCTACTGGGCAGACAAGTCTGCAAACTCCGGGTCACGCACTCCAGAAGACAAGTTTCGCAAGTCGACACTAATCAAGTACTGCAAGTCCTGCAAATCAGCTAAGTCCAGCAAGTCAACAACCCTGCAAGTCTGTTAAGTCTGCAACTCTGCAAGTCAGACTAAATCAGAACTGACTAACGCTCGAAACTCCTAGAAGACTTGTTCGTTTGCAAAAACTCAGAACTGGAAAGTTGTTCGCAGCAAGCTGTTTTACCTATCTGCAAGTTCGTTGAAGTACTTTCAGCAAACGGAGACAGAAATATTTCAGAATTTCTGAAAATTGAAGAAGAAAATACCCAAAAATACATAGCATTGTAACCCCAAATTTGAGCTACGCTCATCCCGCTAACTGATTTTGAGTGAGAAAGGTTTGTTGAGTTTTACAGGATGACTACCCCACATATGGATGATCCTATGGCTGAAGACGATCTACCCGAGCCTACCATGGAACAAAAGCTGGATCTTATCATGTTACAATTGGAAGAAGAGCGAAGAGCTAGGCAAGCCTTGCAAGCGCAATTGATAAAGCTACAAGGAGCGTCCACTGACAAAGAAGAACCTCAAGCTGAAGATCTGATTCGCCGTACCATCGACGCCACTCTTGAAGCACAAACCATTCGCAAGGAATCCAAGATAAGTAAACGAAGTTTCAAGTTTCGCACTTTCAATGGCATAAGAGAAGGAAAGACTGTTTTATCATTCATTAGCCAATTTGATGACTATTTCCATGAGGAAACTTATCCTGAGAAAGATAAAATCAAGTGTGTTACTAATCATCTGATAGATAGAGCATCACTTTGGTGGACTGTTGTCCGCAAGAGCATAGAATGTCCTGCTACATGGGAAGATTTCAAGAAGAAGTTCATGCAAAATTTCCTTCCACCGCAATTTCATGAGAAGGCTATCAAGCAATGGGATTTACTCCAACAGCGCGATCGTGAGCCTATTCCACAGTATACAGAGCGTTTTTGGAATGCACTCTTACAGCTACGCATGCTTGAAGACGTACCAGAGACGACACATAAGCGGAAGTACATGTCTGGACTTCTTGGACATTACTACGCTGAGGTGAATATGTTCAAGCGTGCTACCCTTGAAGATGCCATCTCCTTAGCTCACGACACTGAAGATAAGTTACGTGGAAGAGATCGACGACCACAGCCATTCCAAGCAAACGGTAATTATGGATCTAAACAATTCAATTCAAATTTCAGAAGGTTTAATCCAGGACGTTTTTCATCACCATCTTTCCGCAAGAATTGGCCTAAACCACCTGCATTACCATCCACTGTCAATCCAAATCCTAAGCCTATCCAACAAGCAAATCCAAATATACCCAAACTCCCAGCCATTGCAAATAATGTGACCAAAGCCAAGCCTATCGTATGCTACAAGTGTCACCAGCCAGGCCATCTCGCAGCAAATTGTCATTCAAAGAAGCCATCAGCACATATCAACTACCTTGGAGCTATGGATGAAGACGAGCATGAGGATATGCCGGATTTCACTGAAGAAGAAGATGATCCTACTACTACTTCCGACACTTTACCAGGTATGCCTACTTTACATTCATTGTTGACTATGAAATGTATGGTGCATGGAAAAGAAAGAATTATATTGCATGATGACGGTAGTACGCATGATTTTATTTCAGCAAAATTGGTAAAGGAATTGAAATTGCATACTGTACCTACGCATTATCGCATAAAAGCTGCATTTTTAGGCACTAGGTACAATGGCACACAAGAAGTTCAAGGTTTAGAAATTCAAATTGGTCCATATATTGAAAGAAGAAATTTCTTAGTTGTCCCATTACAGTCTAGCGACATTATTCTAGGAATGCCATGGAGACACCAACATAATCCCAATATAGATTATTCCACACACACAATGAATATAAATTTTCAAGGAAAATCTATTACATTATCTGGTATGCATTCATCTCATATGTTTCCACTGCTTTCGCATACTCAAGCAAAACGTGCACTACGCAAGAACACTAAATCATATCTCATTTGGGTGAATGAATTGCATGCAAAAGAAACTCATATGCACCCTAGGCATAAGGAATTTCTTGCATATTTTAAGGATTGTTTTGCAGAAGACCTACCACCAGGTTTACCTCCATCCCGTCCAGAAGACCATAAGATTGACCTAATACCTGGCACACAACCACCTTGCAAAGCCCCATATAGGCACAATCAAATAGAGCAAAAAGAAATCCAGACTCAAGTAGAAGAATTACTAAATAGAGGTTTAATTCGACCTAGCAGTTCTCCATTCGGTGCACCTGTGCTCTTAGTCAAGAAAAAGAATAATACTTATCGGATGTGTATTGACTACCGAGCATTAAACAAGATCACTGTAAAGAATAGGTATCCTATACCTAGAGTTGATGACCTTATGGACAAACTGCAAGGATCTTCTATATTTAGTAAAATTGACCTTAAATCTGGATATCATCAGGTGAGGCTAGATAGATCCGACATATTTAAGACTGCATTCAGGACACAGTTTGGCCATTACGAATTCTTAGTTATGCCATTCGGATTAACTAATGCACCTGCCACTTTCAGTAGAATGATGAATCGTATTTTTCTAAAATATCAATATTGTGTGATTGTTTTCTTTGATGATATTTTAGTGTTCAGTCAAAGTGAAAAAGAGCATTATGAGCATTTATCATTAGTTTTTCAATTACTGAAAGAAAATCAATTGTTTGCAAATCCTGACAAGAGTGAATTCTTTAAGACAGAAATAGAATATCTAGGTCATATTGTATCAAAAGAAGGAATAAAAGTTGATCCTAAGAAAATTGACGCAATATTGCATTGGCCTATTCCTAAAAATGTACATGAATTACGCTCATTCCTTGGTCTTGCTAGTTTCTATAGGAAGTTTGTACGTAATTTCTCATTACTTGCTTTACCATTGACCAAACTTCTTAAGAAAGGCATTGTTTATCAATGGACTGAAAACCAGCAGAAATCCTTTGATTTACTTAAACGTGCATTGACCAATGCCCCTGTCCTACAATTGCCTGACTTTAATAGACCATTCTTTTTAGTTGTGACCGATGCTAGCGGATCAGGAATAGGAGCCGTGCTAATGCAAGACAACCATCCAATAGCATATTCTAGTTCTAAGCTGAAACCCTCTGAGCTCAAATATTCCACCTATGACAAGGAACTCTTAGCAGTTGTTCAAGCATTGAAACAATGGAAGCATTATTTAATGGGTTCAGAATTCATGATAAAGACCGACCAGCAAAGCATTAGACATCTACTTAGCCAACCTCAAATTTCTGACCGCCATATCAAATGGGCTTCATTCATTCAAAGTTTCCATCCTATCATTCAATACCAACCTGGAAAAGAAAATGTAGTTGCCGATGCATTAAGTAGAAGACCTGCAATTCATAACATTTCTATCATATCTTTTGATTCTTTGATTGCTATGAAAGACACATATCACCAGGATATTACTTTTCATTCTGATTGGCAAAAATTAGTTCAAAATAATTTAATTCCTGTTGATTCATTGTCATATAATGATGGATTTATGTTCTTTGAAAAGAGACTGTGTGTTACTATTCCATTCCGATCTTTTATTTTGAATGAAATTCATTGTCCCCCATATCAAGGTCATAGAGGTATCATTTCTACATTACGCATGTTAACTGAAGATTTTTATTGGCCGCATATGGATGCAGATGTATCTAATTTTGTTTCTGAATGTCTGATTTGTCAAAGAATAAAAAGACATCATGGTAAACAGTATGGGTTATTAATGCCTTTATCTATTCCATCTAAACCTTGGGAACATATATCTATGGATTTCATTACTGGCTTACCAAATACTAAATCTAACCATGACATGATTTGGACAATTGTAGATAGATTTAGTAAGCAAGCATATTTCATTGCATGTAAGAAAACTTTATCAGCATCACAAGCAGCACAGTTATTTTTGAAAACTATTTTTACTAACCATGGATTGCCGAAAGTGATTATTTCAGATAGAGATTCTAGATTTTGTAATAATTTCTGGATTACACTGTTTGCAAATCTAGGCACAAAGATTGATTTTTCATCTGCATTTCATCCAGAAACAAATGGACAAACAGAAGCCACAAATAGCACTATTTTAGATCTTTTACGTGCATACACTATCTCTAAACCTCAGACATGGGATACTCACTTACATTTATTACAGTTTGCTTACAATAATACACCGCACACATCTACAAAGAAAGCACCTTTTGAAGTTATTTATGGACATAGATTATCTACACCTGTTGCATCTTTGTCTAATAGAATACAAAGTGCCGATGATATTGCTGTTATGCATAACACTATTTTTGATGAAGTAAAGGATATGATTGCTAAAGCCCAACAATCATATACCAAACAAGCCAACAAGAAAAGACAAGCCATGAATTTCAAAGTTGATGATTATGTTTGGCTTAGAATAGAAAAGCGTAGACTGCAAAGTGTAGATAGACATCCAGTTGTCAAATTAGCCCCTAGATTCTACGGACCATTTAGAATTATTCATAAGATTAATGACAATGCATTCAAGTTAGAACTGCCATCACATTGGAAAATTCATAATACATTTCATATTAGTTTATTGAGACCATTTAGAGGACAATTACCTATCCACCCTGTCTATGAAAACCCACCTTTACTAGAAGAAGAGACTGAAATCCTTGAACCAGAAGCCATCATAGACACTGATTACATGACCACTAGAACTGGCCGAAGGTACTCTAGATATCTCGTGAAATTTAAGAACCATCCTGTAGAAGAAGCACAATGGATGCACGCTAGAGACCTAAATGCTTTCCCCACTCTGTTAACTCCACATTGAGCTAATAGCAATTGAGGTCAATTGCTATCCCACCCCGGGGGTATGATGCCAGGAGGCATATTCCACGGTGGATTCCGTGAGGTTTTACGGTGGATTCCGTAAACTTAGATGACCGGGGCTCATACGCAAAGAGGATTCTTTGTGCGAGAAGTTGATGGGGACGCCTGTCCTTTTCGGGCGTTTCATTAATTTAGTGTGTACATGGGTGATTCCGTAGCGGGTGATTCCGCAAAATGCATATTAAATTAATAAACGTTTATGAGTTTAGAGTGCGCACTCGTAATAAATTAAGGTTAGGATTTATTTCTAACCAGTTGATTTATTTATGTAGCTGAAGACTGCTAGGTATTCACTTTTGTCGGTTTAATTGTGTTATTTTACTAACGATTGTGAATGCTTCAGTTGATGTGTAGAGATAGCAGCAGTGGCGGAGGAAAGCATTGGAGTCTAGCGGGTTTTTCGATCTTTGGACTATATTTTGATAGGCGCCACGCCTATATTTTGTTATGTCTATAGAGACATCGATTATTTATTATTATTTTGTATGCGCTTATGCGCCTGGATATGTTATTTTTATTTGGACATTGAGATTGGGCGTGCCAGACTCTATGGGCACCGTCCATTAGCTTTATTTTCCTATTTTTGGTAGAAAGCAACTCAAAAGCTAAAAGCTTGTCATATTTTTGTAATTGGGCTATTTTTTAGCATAAAGATTGGAAATATACATTAAATACATGCTTTGTGAAGCGCTCACACAAGGCATGGGGGAGATTGAACCCAATTTGTCTCTTGTCTCATGTCGTGCTTGCTTTTACATGGGTTTTTGTGCTAAAAAGTAGAGTACTTTGTTCTTGGGGACCTTTGGGAATTCACTACGTGAGCTACCTGCGTCCGATCTGCGCACCAGTGGTATCAGAGCGGAGCAGAGATCAAGGGCTTCCAATCGCTACCAATCTCGGGCGAAGGCGGAGCTCCAGGAACAAACGGCCTCTACAGTCAATCTCGTCGCGAACCGTCGATACAGGCAGACTTCTGGCGATCAAGAACCCCTATTTCCACTGTCAGATCGCGAAGGACCACTCTCTGTCGGCGGAGGACCACTCCCTCATCTTCATGAACAAGTCGTGATAAACCAGTAAGAGCCATATCTATTTCTTCATTAAAAAAAAAGCTTAGTTTTAAGCTTAAGAAGCTTATTAGCTTCAAAACGTCGAATCGAGGCAAGAGGAGGAGCATCCGAAAATCGCGCGGAATCAAAAACGCCCCCCCCCCCCACGATCAGAAAAAAACGGCGCCTTCTTAAGCTTATTAGCTTAAGCTTAATTTATTAAGCTTAAGTCATCAAGCTACTCTGCAAGTTCTACTGGGCAGACAAGTCTGCAAACTCCGGGTCACGCACTCCAGAAGACAAGTTTCGCAAGTCGACACTAATCAAGTACTGCAAGTCCTGCAAATCAGCTAAGTCCAGCAAGTCAACAACCCTGCAAGTCTGTTAAGTCTGCAACTCTGCAAGTCAGACTAAATCAGAACTGACTAACGCTCGAAACTCCTAGAAGACTTGTTCGTTTGCAAAAACTCAGAACTGGAAAGTTGTTCGCAGCAAGCTGTTTTACCTATCTGCAAGTTCGTTGAAGTACTTTCAGCAAACGGAGACAGAAATATTTCAGAATTTCTGAAAATTGAAGAAGAAAATACCCAAAAATACATAGCATTGTAACCCCAAATTTGAGCTACGCTCATCCCGCTAACTGATTTTGAGTGAGAAAGGTTTGTTGAGTTTTACAGGATGACTACCCCACATATGGATGATCCTATGGCTGAAGACGATCTACCCGAGCCTACCATGGAACAAAAGCTGGATCTTATCATGTTACAATTGGAAGAAGAGCGAAGAGCTAGGCAAGCCTTGCAAGCGCAATTGATAAAGCTACAAGGAGCGTCCACTGACAAAGAAGAACCTCAAGCTGAAGATCTGATTCGCCGTACCATCGACGCCACTCTTGAAGCACAAACCATTCGCAAGGAATCCAAGATAAGTAAACGAAGTTTCAAGTTTCGCACTTTCAATGGCATAAGAGAAGGAAAGACTGTTTTATCATTCATTAGCCAATTTGATGACTATTTCCATGAGGAAACTTATCCTGAGAAAGATAAAATCAAGTGTGTTACTAATCATCTGATAGATAGAGCATCACTTTGGTGGACTGTTGTCCGCAAGAGCATAGAATGTCCTGCTACATGGGAAGATTTCAAGAAGAAGTTCATGCAAAATTTCCTTCCACCGCAATTTCATGAGAAGGCTATCAAGCAATGGGATTTACTCCAACAGCGCGATCGTGAGCCTATTCCACAGTATACAGAGCGTTTTTGGAATGCACTCTTACAGCTACGCATGCTTGAAGACGTACCAGAGACGACACATAAGCGGAAGTACATGTCTGGACTTCTTGGACATTACTACGCTGAGGTGAATATGTTCAAGCGTGCTACCCTTGAAGATGCCATCTCCTTAGCTCACGACACTGAAGATAAGTTACGTGGAAGAGATCGACGACCACAGCCATTCCAAGCAAACGGTAATTATGGATCTAAACAATTCAATTCAAATTTCAGAAGGTTTAATCCAGGACGTTTTTCATCACCATCTTTCCGCAAGAATTGGCCTAAACCACCTGCATTACCATCCACTGTCAATCCAAATCCTAAGCCTATCCAACAAGCAAATCCAAATATACCCAAACTCCCAGCCATTGCAAATAATGTGACCAAAGCCAAGCCTATCGTATGCTACAAGTGTCACCAGCCAGGCCATCTCGCAGCAAATTGTCATTCAAAGAAGCCATCAGCACATATCAACTACCTTGGAGCTATGGATGAAGACGAGCATGAGGATATGCCGGATTTCACTGAAGAAGAAGATGATCCTACTACTACTTCCGACACTTTACCAGGTATGCCTACTTTACATTCATTGTTGACTATGAAATGTATGGTGCATGGAAAAGAAAGAATTATATTGCATGATGACGGTAGTACGCATGATTTTATTTCAGCAAAATTGGTAAAGGAATTGAAATTGCATACTGTACCTACGCATTATCGCATAAAAGCTGCATTTTTAGGCACTAGGTACAATGGCACACAAGAAGTTCAAGGTTTAGAAATTCAAATTGGTCCATATATTGAAAGAAGAAATTTCTTAGTTGTCCCATTACAGTCTAGCGACATTATTCTAGGAATGCCATGGAGACACCAACATAATCCCAATATAGATTATTCCACACACACAATGAATATAAATTTTCAAGGAAAATCTATTACATTATCTGGTATGCATTCATCTCATATGTTTCCACTGCTTTCGCATACTCAAGCAAAACGTGCACTACGCAAGAACACTAAATCATATCTCATTTGGGTGAATGAATTGCATGCAAAAGAAACTCATATGCACCCTAGGCATAAGGAATTTCTTGCATATTTTAAGGATTGTTTTGCAGAAGACCTACCACCAGGTTTACCTCCATCCCGTCCAGAAGACCATAAGATTGACCTAATACCTGGCACACAACCACCTTGCAAAGCCCCATATAGGCACAATCAAATAGAGCAAAAAGAAATCCAGACTCAAGTAGAAGAATTACTAAATAGAGGTTTAATTCGACCTAGCAGTTCTCCATTCGGTGCACCTGTGCTCTTAGTCAAGAAAAAGAATAATACTTATCGGATGTGTATTGACTACCGAGCATTAAACAAGATCACTGTAAAGAATAGGTATCCTATACCTAGAGTTGATGACCTTATGGACAAACTGCAAGGATCTTCTATATTTAGTAAAATTGACCTTAAATCTGGATATCATCAGGTGAGGCTAGATAGATCCGACATATTTAAGACTGCATTCAGGACACAGTTTGGCCATTACGAATTCTTAGTTATGCCATTCGGATTAACTAATGCACCTGCCACTTTCAGTAGAATGATGAATCGTATTTTTCTAAAATATCAATATTGTGTGATTGTTTTCTTTGATGATATTTTAGTGTTCAGTCAAAGTGAAAAAGAGCATTATGAGCATTTATCATTAGTTTTTCAATTACTGAAAGAAAATCAATTGTTTGCAAATCCTGACAAGAGTGAATTCTTTAAGACAGAAATAGAATATCTAGGTCATATTGTATCAAAAGAAGGAATAAAAGTTGATCCTAAGAAAATTGACGCAATATTGCATTGGCCTATTCCTAAAAATGTACATGAATTACGCTCATTCCTTGGTCTTGCTAGTTTCTATAGGAAGTTTGTACGTAATTTCTCATTACTTGCTTTACCATTGACCAAACTTCTTAAGAAAGGCATTGTTTATCAATGGACTGAAAACCAGCAGAAATCCTTTGATTTACTTAAACGTGCATTGACCAATGCCCCTGTCCTACAATTGCCTGACTTTAATAGACCATTCTTTTTAGTTGTGACCGATGCTAGCGGATCAGGAATAGGAGCCGTGCTAATGCAAGACAACCATCCAATAGCATATTCTAGTTCTAAGCTGAAACCCTCTGAGCTCAAATATTCCACCTATGACAAGGAACTCTTAGCAGTTGTTCAAGCATTGAAACAATGGAAGCATTATTTAATGGGTTCAGAATTCATGATAAAGACCGACCAGCAAAGCATTAGACATCTACTTAGCCAACCTCAAATTTCTGACCGCCATATCAAATGGGCTTCATTCATTCAAAGTTTCCATCCTATCATTCAATACCAACCTGGAAAAGAAAATGTAGTTGCCGATGCATTAAGTAGAAGACCTGCAATTCATAACATTTCTATCATATCTTTTGATTCTTTGATTGCTATGAAAGACACATATCACCAGGATATTACTTTTCATTCTGATTGGCAAAAATTAGTTCAAAATAATTTAATTCCTGTTGATTCATTGTCATATAATGATGGATTTATGTTCTTTGAAAAGAGACTGTGTGTTACTATTCCATTCCGATCTTTTATTTTGAATGAAATTCATTGTCCCCCATATCAAGGTCATAGAGGTATCATTTCTACATTACGCATGTTAACTGAAGATTTTTATTGGCCGCATATGGATGCAGATGTATCTAATTTTGTTTCTGAATGTCTGATTTGTCAAAGAATAAAAAGACATCATGGTAAACAGTATGGGTTATTAATGCCTTTATCTATTCCATCTAAACCTTGGGAACATATATCTATGGATTTCATTACTGGCTTACCAAATACTAAATCTAACCATGACATGATTTGGACAATTGTAGATAGATTTAGTAAGCAAGCATATTTCATTGCATGTAAGAAAACTTTATCAGCATCACAAGCAGCACAGTTATTTTTGAAAACTATTTTTACTAACCATGGATTGCCGAAAGTGATTATTTCAGATAGAGATTCTAGATTTTGTAATAATTTCTGGATTACACTGTTTGCAAATCTAGGCACAAAGATTGATTTTTCATCTGCATTTCATCCAGAAACAAATGGACAAACAGAAGCCACAAATAGCACTATTTTAGATCTTTTACGTGCATACACTATCTCTAAACCTCAGACATGGGATACTCACTTACATTTATTACAGTTTGCTTACAATAATACACCGCACACATCTACAAAGAAAGCACCTTTTGAAGTTATTTATGGACATAGATTATCTACACCTGTTGCATCTTTGTCTAATAGAATACAAAGTGCCGATGATATTGCTGTTATGCATAACACTATTTTTGATGAAGTAAAGGATATGATTGCTAAAGCCCAACAATCATATACCAAACAAGCCAACAAGAAAAGACAAGCCATGAATTTCAAAGTTGATGATTATGTTTGGCTTAGAATAGAAAAGCGTAGACTGCAAAGTGTAGATAGACATCCAGTTGTCAAATTAGCCCCTAGATTCTACGGACCATTTAGAATTATTCATAAGATTAATGACAATGCATTCAAGTTAGAACTGCCATCACATTGGAAAATTCATAATACATTTCATATTAGTTTATTGAGACCATTTAGAGGACAATTACCTATCCACCCTGTCTATGAAAACCCACCTTTACTAGAAGAAGAGACTGAAATCCTTGAACCAGAAGCCATCATAGACACTGATTACATGACCACTAGAACTGGCCGAAGGTACTCTAGATATCTCGTGAAATTTAAGAACCATCCTGTAGAAGAAGCACAATGGATGCACGCTAGAGACCTAAATGCTTTCCCCACTCTGTTAACTCCACATTGAGCTAATAGCAATTGAGGTCAATTGCTATCCCACCCCGGGGGTATGATGCCAGGAGGCATATTCCACGGTGGATTCCGTGAGGTTTTACGGTGGATTCCGTAAACTTAGATGACCGGGGCTCATACGCAAAGAGGATTCTTTGTGCGAGAAGTTGATGGGGACGCCTGTCCTTTTCGGGCGTTTCATTAATTTAGTGTGTACATGGGTGATTCCGTAGCGGGTGATTCCGCAAAATGCATATTAAATTAATAAACGTTTATGAGTTTAGAGTGCGCACTCGTAATAAATTAAGGTTAGGATTTATTTCTAACCAGTTGATTTATTTATGTAGCTGAAGACTGCTAGGTATTCACTTTTGTCGGTTTAATTGTGTTATTTTACTAACGATTGTGAATGCTTCAGTTGATGTGTAGAGATAGCAGCAGTGGCGGAGGAAAGCATTGGAGTCTAGCGGGTTTTTCGATCTTTGGACTATATTTTGATAGGCGCCACGCCTATATTTTGTTATGTCTATAGAGACATCGATTATTTATTATTATTTTGTATGCGCTTATGCGCCTGGATATGTTATTTTTATTTGGACATTGAGATTGGGCGTGCCAGACTCTATGGGCACCGTCCATTAGCTTTATTTTCCTATTTTTGGTAGAAAGCAACTCAAAAGCTAAAAGCTTGTCATATTTTTGTAATTGGGCTATTTTTTAGCATAAAGATTGGAAATATACATTAAATACATGCTTTGTGAAGCGCTCACACAAGGCATGGGGGAGATTGAACCCAATTTGTCTCTTGTCTCATGTCGTGCTTGCTTTTACATGGGTTTTTGTGCTAAAAAGTAGAGTACTTTGTTCTTGGGGACCTTTGGGAATTCACTACGTGAGCTACCTGCGTCCGATCTGCGCACCAGTGGTATCAGAGCGGAGCAGAGATCAAGGGCTTCCAATCGCTACCAATCTCGGGCGAAGGCGGAGCTCCAGGAACAAACGGCCTCTACAGTCAATCTCGTCGCGAACCGTCGATACAGGCAGACTTCTGGCGATCAAGAACCCCTATTTCCACTGTCAGATCGCGAAGGACCACTCTCTGTCGGCGGAGGACCACTCCCTCATCTTCATGAACAAGTCGTGATAAACCAGTAAGAGCCATATCTATTTCTTCATTAAAAAAAAAGCTTAGTTTTAAGCTTAAGAAGCTTATTAGCTTCAAAACGTCGAATCGAGGCAAGAGGAGGAGCATCCGAAAATCGCGCGGAATCAAAAACGCCCCCCCCCCCCACGATCAGAAAAAAACGGCGCCTTCTTAAGCTTATTAGCTTAAGCTTAATTTATTAAGCTTAAGTCATCAAGCTACTCTGCAAGTTCTACTGGGCAGACAAGTCTGCAAACTCCGGGTCACGCACTCCAGAAGACAAGTTTCGCAAGTCGACACTAATCAAGTACTGCAAGTCCTGCAAATCAGCTAAGTCCAGCAAGTCAACAACCCTGCAAGTCTGTTAAGTCTGCAACTCTGCAAGTCAGACTAAATCAGAACTGACTAACGCTCGAAACTCCTAGAAGACTTGTTCGTTTGCAAAAACTCAGAACTGGAAAGTTGTTCGCAGCAAGCTGTTTTACCTATCTGCAAGTTCGTTGAAGTACTTTCAGCAAACGGAGACAGAAATATTTCAGAATTTCTGAAAATTGAAGAAGAAAATACCCAAAAATACATAGCATTGTAACCCCAAATTTGAGCTACGCTCATCCCGCTAACTGATTTTGAGTGAGAAAGGTTTGTTGAGTTTTACAGGATGACTACCCCACATATGGATGATCCTATGGCTGAAGACGATCTACCCGAGCCTACCATGGAACAAAAGCTGGATCTTATCATGTTACAATTGGAAGAAGAGCGAAGAGCTAGGCAAGCCTTGCAAGCGCAATTGATAAAGCTACAAGGAGCGTCCACTGACAAAGAAGAACCTCAAGCTGAAGATCTGATTCGCCGTACCATCGACGCCACTCTTGAAGCACAAACCATTCGCAAGGAATCCAAGATAAGTAAACGAAGTTTCAAGTTTCGCACTTTCAATGGCATAAGAGAAGGAAAGACTGTTTTATCATTCATTAGCCAATTTGATGACTATTTCCATGAGGAAACTTATCCTGAGAAAGATAAAATCAAGTGTGTTACTAATCATCTGATAGATAGAGCATCACTTTGGTGGACTGTTGTCCGCAAGAGCATAGAATGTCCTGCTACATGGGAAGATTTCAAGAAGAAGTTCATGCAAAATTTCCTTCCACCGCAATTTCATGAGAAGGCTATCAAGCAATGGGATTTACTCCAACAGCGCGATCGTGAGCCTATTCCACAGTATACAGAGCGTTTTTGGAATGCACTCTTACAGCTACGCATGCTTGAAGACGTACCAGAGACGACACATAAGCGGAAGTACATGTCTGGACTTCTTGGACATTACTACGCTGAGGTGAATATGTTCAAGCGTGCTACCCTTGAAGATGCCATCTCCTTAGCTCACGACACTGAAGATAAGTTACGTGGAAGAGATCGACGACCACAGCCATTCCAAGCAAACGGTAATTATGGATCTAAACAATTCAATTCAAATTTCAGAAGGTTTAATCCAGGACGTTTTTCATCACCATCTTTCCGCAAGAATTGGCCTAAACCACCTGCATTACCATCCACTGTCAATCCAAATCCTAAGCCTATCCAACAAGCAAATCCAAATATACCCAAACTCCCAGCCATTGCAAATAATGTGACCAAAGCCAAGCCTATCGTATGCTACAAGTGTCACCAGCCAGGCCATCTCGCAGCAAATTGTCATTCAAAGAAGCCATCAGCACATATCAACTACCTTGGAGCTATGGATGAAGACGAGCATGAGGATATGCCGGATTTCACTGAAGAAGAAGATGATCCTACTACTACTTCCGACACTTTACCAGGTATGCCTACTTTACATTCATTGTTGACTATGAAATGTATGGTGCATGGAAAAGAAAGAATTATATTGCATGATGACGGTAGTACGCATGATTTTATTTCAGCAAAATTGGTAAAGGAATTGAAATTGCATACTGTACCTACGCATTATCGCATAAAAGCTGCATTTTTAGGCACTAGGTACAATGGCACACAAGAAGTTCAAGGTTTAGAAATTCAAATTGGTCCATATATTGAAAGAAGAAATTTCTTAGTTGTCCCATTACAGTCTAGCGACATTATTCTAGGAATGCCATGGAGACACCAACATAATCCCAATATAGATTATTCCACACACACAATGAATATAAATTTTCAAGGAAAATCTATTACATTATCTGGTATGCATTCATCTCATATGTTTCCACTGCTTTCGCATACTCAAGCAAAACGTGCACTACGCAAGAACACTAAATCATATCTCATTTGGGTGAATGAATTGCATGCAAAAGAAACTCATATGCACCCTAGGCATAAGGAATTTCTTGCATATTTTAAGGATTGTTTTGCAGAAGACCTACCACCAGGTTTACCTCCATCCCGTCCAGAAGACCATAAGATTGACCTAATACCTGGCACACAACCACCTTGCAAAGCCCCATATAGGCACAATCAAATAGAGCAAAAAGAAATCCAAACTCAAGTAGAAGAATTACTAAATAGAGGTTTAATTCGACCTAGCAGTTCTCCATTCGGTGCACCTGTGCTCTTAGTCAAGAAAAAGAATAATACTTATCGGATGTGTATTGACTACCGAGCATTAAACAAGATCACTGTAAAGAATAGGTATCCTATACCTAGAGTTGATGACCTTATGGACAAACTGCAAGGATCTTCTATATTTAGTAAAATTGACCTTAAATCTGGATATCATCAGGTGAGGCTAGATAGATCCGACATATTTAAGACTGCATTCAGGACACAGTTTGGCCATTACGAATTCTTAGTTATGCCATTCGGATTAACTAATGCACCTGCCACTTTCAGTAGAATGATGAATCGTATTTTTCTAAAATATCAATATTGTGTGATTGTTTTCTTTGATGATATTTTAGTGTTCAGTCAAAGTGAAAAAGAGCATTATGAGCATTTATCATTAGTTTTTCAATTACTGAAAGAAAATCAATTGTTTGCAAATCCTGACAAGAGTGAATTCTTTAAGACAGAAATAGAATATCTAGGTCATATTGTATCAAAAGAAGGAATAAAAGTTGATCCTAAGAAAATTGACGCAATATTGCATTGGCCTATTCCTAAAAATGTACATGAATTACGCTCATTCCTTGGTCTTGCTAGTTTCTATAGGAAGTTTGTACGTAATTTCTCATTACTTGCTTTACCATTGACCAAACTTCTTAAGAAAGGCATTGTTTATCAATGGACTGAAAACCAGCAGAAATCCTTTGATTTACTTAAACGTGCATTGACCAATGCCCCTGTCCTACAATTGCCTGACTTTAATAGACCATTCTTTTTAGTTGTGACCGATGCTAGCGGATCAGGAATAGGAGCCGTGCTAATGCAAGACAACCATCCAATAGCATATTCTAGTTCTAAGCTGAAACCCTCTGAGCTCAAATATTCCACCTATGACAAGGAACTCTTAGCAGTTGTTCAAGCATTGAAACAATGGAAGCATTATTTAATGGGTTCAGAATTCATGATAAAGACCGACCAGCAAAGCATTAGACATCTACTTAGCCAACCTCAAATTTCTGACCGCCATATCAAATGGGCTTCATTCATTCAAAGTTTCCATCCTATCATTCAATACCAACCTGGAAAAGAAAATGTAGTTGCCGATGCATTAAGTAGAAGACCTGCAATTCATAACATTTCTATCATATCTTTTGATTCTTTGATTGCTATGAAAGACACATATCACCAGGATATTACTTTTCATTCTGATTGGCAAAAATTAGTTCAAAATAATTTAATTCCTGTTGATTCATTGTCATATAATGATGGATTTATGTTCTTTGAAAAGAGACTGTGTGTTACTATTCCATTCCGATCTTTTATTTTGAATGAAATTCATTGTCCCCCATATCAAGGTCATAGAGGTATCATTTCTACATTACGCATGTTAACTGAAGATTTTTATTGGCCGCATATGGATGCAGATGTATCTAATTTTGTTTCTGAATGTCTGATTTGTCAAAGAATAAAAAGACATCATGGTAAACAGTATGGGTTATTAATGCCTTTATCTATTCCATCTAAACCTTGGGAACATATATCTATGGATTTCATTACTGGCTTACCAAATACTAAATCTAACCATGACATGATTTGGACAATTGTAGATAGATTTAGTAAGCAAGCATATTTCATTGCATGTAAGAAAACTTTATCAGCATCACAAGCAGCACAGTTATTTTTGAAAACTATTTTTACTAACCATGGATTGCCGAAAGTGATTATTTCAGATAGAGATTCTAGATTTTGTAATAATTTCTGGATTACACTGTTTGCAAATCTAGGCACAAAGATTGATTTTTCATCTGCATTTCATCCAGAAACAAATGGACAAACAGAAGCCACAAATAGCACTATTTTAGATCTTTTACGTGCATACACTATCTCTAAACCTCAGACATGGGATACTCACTTACATTTATTACAGTTTGCTTACAATAATACACCGCACACATCTACAAAGAAAGCACCTTTTGAAGTTATTTATGGACATAGATTATCTACACCTGTTGCATCTTTGTCTAATAGAATACAAAGTGCCGATGATATTGCTGTTATGCATAACACTATTTTTGATGAAGTAAAGGATATGATTGCTAAAGCCCAACAATCATATACCAAACAAGCCAACAAGAAAAGACAAGCCATGAATTTCAAAGTTGATGATTATGTTTGGCTTAGAATAGAAAAGCGTAGACTGCAAAGTGTAGATAGACATCCAGTTGTCAAATTAGCCCCTAGATTCTACGGACCATTTAGAATTATTCATAAGATTAATGACAATGCATTCAAGTTAGAACTGCCATCACATTGGAAAATTCATAATACATTTCATATTAGTTTATTGAGACCATTTAGAGGACAATTACCTATCCACCCTGTCTATGAAAACCCACCTTTACTAGAAGAAGAGACTGAAATCCTTGAACCAGAAGCCATCATAGACACTGATTACATGACCACTAGAACTGGCCGAAGGTACTCTAGATATCTCGTGAAATTTAAGAACCATCCTGTAGAAGAAGCACAATGGATGCACGCTAGAGACCTAAATGCTTTCCCCACTCTGTTAACTCCACATTGAGCTAATAGCAATTGAGGTCAATTGCTATCCCACCCCGGGGGTATGATGCCAGGAGGCATATTCCACGGTGGATTCCGTGAGGTTTTACGGTGGATTCCGTAAACTTAGATGACCGGGGCTCATACGCAAAGAGGATTCTTTGTGCGAGAAGTTGATGGGGACGCCTGTCCTTTTCGGGCGTTTCATTAATTTAGTGTGTACATGGGTGATTCCGTAGCGGGTGATTCCGCAAAATGCATATTAAATTAATAAACGTTTATGAGTTTAGAGTGCGCACTCGTAATAAATTAAGGTTAGGATTTATTTCTAACCAGTTGATTTATTTATGTAGCTGAAGACTGCTAGGTATTCACTTTTGTCGGTTTAATTGTGTTATTTTACTAACGATTGTGAATGCTTCAGTTGATGTGTAGAGATAGCAGCAGTGGCGGAGGAAAGCATTGGAGTCTAGCGGGTTTTTCGATCTTTGGACTATATTTTGATAGGCGCCACGCCTATATTTTGTTATGTCTATAGAGACATCGATTATTTATTATTATTTTGTATGCGCTTATGCGCCTGGATATGTTATTTTTATTTGGACATTGAGATTGGGCATGCCAGACTCTATGGGCACCGTCCATTAGCTTTATTTTCCTATTTTTGGTAGAAAGCAACTCAAAAGCTAAAAGCTTGTCATATTTTTGTAATTGGGCTATTTTTTAGCATAAAGATTGGAAATATACATTAAATACATGCTTTGTGAAGCGCTCACACAAGGCATGGGGGAGATTGAACCCAATTTGTCTCTTGTCTCATGTCGTGCTTGCTTTTACATGGGTTTTTGTGCTAAAAAGTAGAGTACTTTGTTCTTGGGGACCTTTGGGAATTCACTACGTGAGCTACCTGCGTCCGATCTGCGCACCAGTGGTATCAGAGCGGAGCAGAGATCAAGGGCTTCCAATCGCTACCAATCTCGGGCGAAGGCGGAGCTCCAGGAACAAACGGCCTCTACAGTCAATCTCGTCGCGAACCGTCGATACAGGCAGACTTCTGGCGATCAAGAACCCCTATTTCCACTGTCAGATCGCGAAGGACCACTCTCTGTCGGCGGAGGACCACTCCCTCATCTTCATGAACAAGTCGTGATAAACCAGTAAGAGCCATATCTATTTCTTCATTAAAAAAAAAGCTTAGTTTTAAGCTTAAGAAGCTTATTAGCTTCAAAACGTCGAATCGAGGCAAGAGGAGGAGCATCCGAAAATCGCGCGGAATCAAAAACGCCCCCCCCCCCCCCCCACGATCAGAAAAAAACGGCGCCTTCTTAAGCTTATTAGCTTAAGCTTAATTTATTAAGCTTAAGTCATCAAGCTACTCTGCAAGTTCTACTGGGCAGACAAGTCTGCAAACTCCGGGTCACGCACTCGAGAAGACAAGTTTCGCAAGTCGACACTAATCAAGTACTGCAAGTCCTGCAAATCAGCTAAGTCCAGCAAGTCAACAACCCTGCAAGTCTGTTAAGTCTGCAACTCTGCAAGTCAGACTAAATCAGAACTGACTAACGCTCGAAACTCCTAGAAGACTTGTTCGTTTGCAAAAACTCAGAACTGGAAAGTTGTTCGCAGCAAGCTGTTTTACCTATCTGCAAGTTCGTTGAAGTACTTTCAGCAAACGGAGACAGAAATATTTCAGAATTTCTGAAAATTGAAGAAGAAAATACCCAAAAATACATAGCATGTAACCCCAAATTTGAGCTACGCTCATCCCGCTAACTGATTTTGAGTGAGAAAGGTTTGTTGAGTTTTACAGGATGACTACCCCACATATGGATGATCCTATGGCTGAAGACGATCTACCCGAGCCTACCATGGAACAAAAGCTGGATCTTATCATGTTACAATTGGAAGAAGAGCGAAGAGCTAGGCAAGCCTTGCAAGCGCAATTGATAAAGCTACAAGGAGCGTCCACTGACAAAGAAGAACCTCAAGCTGAAGATCTGATTCGCCGTACCATCGACGCCACTCTTGAAGCACAAACCATTCGCAAGGAATCCAAGATAAGTAAACGAAGTTTCAAGTTTCGCACTTTCAATGGCATAAGAGAAGGAAAGACTGTTTTATCATTCATTAGCCAATTTGATGACTATTTCCATGAGGAAACTTATCCTGAGAAAGATAAAATCAAGTGTGTTACTAATCATCTGATAGATAGAGCATCACTTTGGTGGACTGTTGTCCGCAAGAGCATAGAATGTCCTGCTACATGGGAAGATTTCAAGAAGAAGTTCATGCAAAATTTCCTTCCACCGCAATTTCATGAGAAGGCTATCAAGCAATGGGATTTACTCCAACAGCGCGATCGTGAGCCTATTCCACAGTATACAGAGCGTTTTTGGAATGCACTCTTACAGCTACGCATGCTTGAAGACGTACCAGAGACGACACATAAGCGGAAGTACATGTCTGGACTTCTTGGACATTACTACGCTGAGGTGAATATGTTCAAGCGTGCTACCCTTGAAGATGCCATCTCCTTAGCTCACGACACTGAAGATAAGTTACGTGGAAGAGATCGACGACCACAGCCATTCCAAGCAAACGGTAATTATGGATCTAAACAATTCAATTCAAATTTCAGAAGGTTTAATCCAGGACGTTTTTCATCACCATCTTTCCGCAAGAATTGGCCTAAACCACCTGCATTACCATCCACTGTCAATCCAAATCCTAAGCCTATCCAACAAGCAAATCCAAATATACCCAAACTCCCAGCCATTGCAAATAATGTGACCAAAGCCAAGCCTATCGTATGCTACAAGTGTCACCAGCCAGGCCATCTCGCAGCAAATTGTCATTCAAAGAAGCCATCAGCACATATCAACTACCTTGGAGCTATGGATGAAGACGAGCATGAGGATATGCCGGATTTCACTGAAGAAGAAGATGATCCTACTACTACTTCCGACACTTTACCAGGTATGCCTACTTTACATTCATTGTTGACTATGAAATGTATGGTGCATGGAAAAGAAAGAATTATATTGCATGATGACGGTAGTACGCATGATTTTATTTCAGCAAAATTGGTAAAGGAATTGAAATTGCATACTGTACCTACGCATTATCGCATAAAAGCTGCATTTTTAGGCACTAGGTACAATGGCACACAAGAAGTTCAAGGTTTAGAAATTCAAATTGGTCCATATATTGAAAGAAGAAATTTCTTAGTTGTCCCATTACAGTCTAGCGACATTATTCTAGGAATGCCATGGAGACACCAACATAATCCCAATATAGATTATTCCACACACACAATGAATATAAATTTTCAAGGAAAATCTATTACATTATCTGGTATGCATTCATCTCATATGTTTCCACTGCTTTCGCATACTCAAGCAAAACGTGCACTACGCAAGAACACTAAATCATATCTCATTTGGGTGAATGAATTGCATGCAAAAGAAACTCATATGCACCCTAGGCATAAGGAATTTCTTGCATATTTTAAGGATTGTTTTGCAGAAGACCTACCACCAGGTTTACCTCCATCCCGTCCAGAAGACCATAAGATTGACCTAATACCTGGCACACAACCACCTTGCAAAGCCCCATATAGGCACAATCAAATAGAGCAAAAAGAAATCCAGACTCAAGTAGAAGAATTACTAAATAGAGGTTTAATTCGACCTAGCAGTTCTCCATTCGGTGCACCTGTGCTCTTAGTCAAGAAAAAGAATAATACTTATCGGATGTGTATTGACTACCGAGCATTAAACAAGATCACTGTAAAGAATAGGTATCCTATACCTAGAGTTGATGACCTTATGGACAAACTGCAAGGATCTTCTATATTTAGTAAAATTGACCTTAAATCTGGATATCATCAGGTGAGGCTAGATAGATCCGACATATTTAAGACTGCATTCAGGACACAGTTTGGCCATTACGAATTCTTAGTTATGCCATTCGGATTAACTAATGCACCTGCCACTTTCAGTAGAATGATGAATCGTATTTTTCTAAAATATCAATATTGTGTGATTGTTTTCTTTGATGATATTTTAGTGTTCAGTCAAAGTGAAAAAGAGCATTATGAGCATTTATCATTAGTTTTTCAATTACTGAAAGAAAATCAATTGTTTGCAAATCCTGACAAGAGTGAATTCTTTAAGACAGAAATAGAATATCTAGGTCATATTGTATCAAAAGAAGGAATAAAAGTTGATCCTAAGAAAATTGACGCAATATTGCATTGGCCTATTCCTAAAAATGTACATGAATTACGCTCATTCCTTGGTCTTGCTAGTTTCTATAGGAAGTTTGTACGTAATTTCTCATTACTTGCTTTACCATTGACCAAACTTCTTAAGAAAGGCATTGTTTATCAATGGACTGAAAACCAGCAGAAATCCTTTGATTTACTTAAACGTGCATTGACCAATGCCCCTGTCCTACAATTGCCTGACTTTAATAGACCATTCTTTTTAGTTGTGACCGATGCTAGCGGATCAGGAATAGGAGCCGTGCTAATGCAAGACAACCATCCAATAGCATATTCTAGTTCTAAGCTGAAACCCTCTGAGCTCAAATATTCCACCTATGACAAGGAACTCTTAGCAGTTGTTCAAGCATTGAAACAATGGAAGCATTATTTAATGGGTTCAGAATTCATGATAAAGACCGACCAGCAAAGCATTAGACATCTACTTAGCCAACCTCAAATTTCTGACCGCCATATCAAATGGGCTTCATTCATTCAAAGTTTCCATCCTATCATTCAATACCAACCTGGAAAAGAAAATGTAGTTGCCGATGCATTAAGTAGAAGACCTGCAATTCATAACATTTCTATCATATCTTTTGATTCTTTGATTGCTATGAAAGACACATATCACCAGGATATTACTTTTCATTCTGATTGGCAAAAATTAGTTCAAAATAATTTAATTCCTGTTGATTCATTGTCATATAATGATGGATTTATGTTCTTTGAAAAGAGACTGTGTGTTACTATTCCATTCCGATCTTTTATTTTGAATGAAATTCATTGTCCCCCATATCAAGGTCATAGAGGTATCATTTCTACATTACGCATGTTAACTGAAGATTTTTATTGGCCGCATATGGATGCAGATGTATCTAATTTTGTTTCTGAATGTCTGATTTGTCAAAGAATAAAAAGACATCATGGTAAACAGTATGGGTTATTAATGCCTTTATCTATTCCATCTAAACCTTGGGAACATATATCTATGGATTTCATTACTGGCTTACCAAATACTAAATCTAACCATGACATGATTTGGACAATTGTAGATAGATTTAGTAAGCAAGCATATTTCATTGCATGTAAGAAAACTTTATCAGCATCACAAGCAGCACAGTTATTTTTGAAAACTATTTTTACTAACCATGGATTGCCGAAAGTGATTATTTCAGATAGAGATTCTAGATTTTGTAATAATTTCTGGATTACACTGTTTGCAAATCTAGGCACAAAGATTGATTTTTCATCTGCATTTCATCCAGAAACAAATGGACAAACAGAAGCCACAAATAGCACTATTTTAGATCTTTTACGTGCATACACTATCTCTAAACCTCAGACATGGGATACTCACTTACATTTATTACAGTTTGCTTACAATAATACACCGCACACATCTACAAAGAAAGCACCTTTTGAAGTTATTTATGGACATAGATTATCTACACCTGTTGCATCTTTGTCTAATAGAATACAAAGTGCCGATGATATTGCTGTTATGCATAACACTATTTTTGATGAAGTAAAGGATATGATTGCTAAAGCCCAACAATCATATACCAAACAAGCCAACAAGAAAAGACAAGCCATGAATTTCAAAGTTGATGATTATGTTTGGCTTAGAATAGAAAAGCGTAGACTGCAAAGTGTAGATAGACATCCAGTTGTCAAATTAGCCCCTAGATTCTACGGACCATTTAGAATTATTCATAAGATTAATGACAATGCATTCAAGTTAGAACTGCCATCACATTGGAAAATTCATAATACATTTCATATTAGTTTATTGAGACCATTTAGAGGACAATTACCTATCCACCCTGTCTATGAAAACCCACCTTTACTAGAAGAAGAGACTGAAATCCTTGAACCAGAAGCCATCATAGACACTGATTACATGACCACTAGAACTGGCCGAAGGTACTCTAGATATCTCGTGAAATTTAAGAACCATCCTGTAGAAGAAGCACAATGGATGCACGCTAGAGACCTAAATGCTTTCCCCACTCTGTTAACTCCACATTGAGCTAATAGCAATTGAGGTCAATTGCTATCCCACCCCGGGGGTATGATGCCAGGAGGCATATTCCACGGTGGATTCCGTGAGGTTTTACGGTGGATTCCGTAAACTTAGATGACCGGGGCTCATACGCAAAGAGGATTCTTTGTGCGAGAAGTTGATGGGGACGCCTGTCCTTTTCGGGCGTTTCATTAATTTAGTGTGTACATGGGTGATTCCGTAGCGGGTGATTCCGCAAAATGCATATTAAATTAATAAACGTTTATGAGTTTAGAGTGCGCACTCGTAATAAATTAAGGTTAGGATTTATTTCTAACCAGTTGATTTATTTATGTAGCTGAAGACTGCTAGGTATTCACTTTTGTCGGTTTAATTGTGTTATTTTACTAACGATTGTGAATGCTTCAGTTGATGTGTAGAGATAGCAGCAGTGGCGGAGGAAAGCATTGGAGTCTAGCGGGTTTTTCGATCTTTGGACTATATTTTGATAGGCGCCACGCCTATATTTTGTTATGTCTATAGAGACATCGATTATTTATTATTATTTTGTATGCGCTTATGCGCCTGGATATGTTATTTTTATTTGGACATTGAGATTGGGCGTGCCAGACTCTATGGGCACCGTCCATTAGCTTTATTTTCCTATTTTTGGTAGAAAGCAACTCAAAAGCTAAAAGCTTGTCATATTTTTGTAATTGGGCTATTTTTTAGCATAAAGATTGGAAATATACATTAAATACATGCTTTGTGAAGCGCTCACACAAGGCATGGGGGAGATTGAACCCAATTTGTCTCTTGTCTCATGTCGTGCTTGCTTTTACATGGGTTTTTGTGCTAAAAAGTAGAGTACTTTGTTCTTGGGGACCTTTGGGAATTCACTACGTGAGCTACCTGCGTCCGATCTGCGCACCAGTGGTATCAGAGCGGAGCAGAGATCAAGGGCTTCCAATCGCTACCAATCTCGGGCGAAGGCGGAGCTCCAGGAACAAACGGCCTCTACAGTCAATCTCGTCGCGAACCGTCGATACAGGCAGACTTCTGGCGATCAAGAACCCCTATTTCCACTGTCAGATCGCGAAGGACCACTCTCTGTCGACGGAGGACCACTCCCTCATCTTCATGAACAAGTCGTGATAAACCAGTAAGAGCCATATCTATTTCTTCATTAAAAAAAAAGCTTAGTTTTAAGCTTAAGAAGCTTATTAGCTTCAAAACGTCGAATCGAGGCAAGAGGAGGAGCATCCGAAAATCGCGCGGAATCAAAAACGGCCCCCCCCCCCCACGATCAGAAAAAAACGGCGCCTTCTTAAGCTTATTAGCTTAAGCTTAATTTATTAAGCTTAAGTCATCAAGCTACTCTGCAAGTTCTACTGGGCAGACAAGTCTGCAAACTCCGGGTCACGCACTCCAGAAGACAAGTTTCGCAAGTCGACACTAATCAAGTACTGCAAGTCCTGCAAATCAGATAAGTCCAGCAAGTCAACAACCCTGCAAGTCTGTTAAGTCTGCAACTCTGCAAGTCAGACTAAATCAGAACTGACTAACGCTCGAAACTCCTAGAAGACTTGTTCGTTTGCAAAAACTCAGAACTGGAAAGTTGTTCGCAGCAAGCTGTTTTACCTATCTGAAAGTTCGTTGAAGTACTTTCAGCAAACGGAGACAGAAATATTTCAGAATTTCTGAAAATTGAAGAAGAAAATACCCAAAAATACATAGCATTGTAACCCCAAATTTGAGCTACGCTCATCCCGCTAACTGATTTTGAGTGAGAAAGGTTTGTTGAGTTTTACAGGATGACTACCCCACATATGGATGATCCTATGGCTGAAGACGATCTACCCGAGCCTACCATGGAACAAAAGCTGGATCTTATCATGTTACAATTGGAAGAAGAGCGAAGAGCTAGGCAAGCCTTGCAAGCGCAATTGATAAAGCTACAAGGAGCGTCCACTGACAAAGAAGAACCTCAAGCTGAAGATCTGATTCGCCGTACCATCGACGCCACTCTTGAAGCACAAACCATTCGCAAGGAATCCAAGATAAGTAAACGAAGTTTCAAGTTTCGCACTTTCAATGGCATAAGAGAAGGAAAGACTGTTTTATCATTCATTAGCCAATTTGATGACTATTTCCATGAGGAAACTTATCCTGAGAAAGATAAAATCAAGTGTGTTACTAATCATCTGATAGATAGAGCATCACTTTGGTGGACTGTTGTCCGCAAGAGCATAGAATGTCCTGCTACATGGGAAGATTTCAAGAAGAAGTTCATGCAAAATTTCCTTCCACCGCAATTTCATGAGAAGGCTATCAAGCAATGGGATTTACTCCAACAGCGCGATCGTGAGCCTATTCCACAGTATACAGAGCGTTTTTGGAATGCACTCTTACAGCTACGCATGCTTGAAGACGTACCAGAGACGACACATAAGCGGAAGTACATGTCTGGACTTCTTGGACATTACTACGCTGAGGTGAATATGTTCAAGCGTGCTACCCTTGAAGATGCCATCTCCTTAGCTCACGACACTGAAGATAAGTTACGTGGAAGAGATCGACGACCACAGCCATTCCAAGCAAACGGTAATTATGGATCTAAACAATTCAATTCAAATTTCAGAAGGTTTAATCTAGGACGTTTTTCATCACCATCTTTCCGCAAGAATTGGCCTAAACCACCTGCATTACCATCCACTGTCAATCCAAATCCTAAGCCTATCCAACAAGCAAATCCAAATATACCCAAACTCCCAGCCATTGCAAATAATGTGACCAAAGCCAAGCCTATCGTATGCTACAAGTGTCACCAGCCAGGCCATCTCGCAGCAAATTGTCATTCAAAGAAGCCATCAGCACATATCAACTACCTTGGAGCTATGGATGAAGACGAGCATGAGGATATGCCGGATTTCACTGAAGAAGAAGATGATCCTACTACTACTTCCGACACTTTACCAGGTATGCCTACTTTACATTCATTGTTGACTATGAAATGTATGGTGCATGGAAAAGAAAGAATTATATTGCATGATGACGGTAGTACGCATGATTTTATTTCAGCAAAATTGGTAAAGGAATTGAAATTGCATACTGTACCTACGCATTATCGCATAAAAGCTGCATTTTTAGGCACTAGGTACAATGGCACACAAGAAGTTCAAGGTTTAGAAATTCAAATTGGTCCATATATTGAAAGAAGAAATTTCTTAGTTGTCCCATTACAGTCTAGCGACATTATTCTAGGAATGCCATGGAGACACCAACATAATCCCAATATAGATTATTCCACACACACAATGAATATAAATTTTCAAGGAAAATCTATTACATTATCTGGTATGCATTCATCTCATATGTTTCCACTGCTTTCGCATACTCAAGCAAAACGTGCACTACGCAAGAACACTAAATCATATCTCATTTGGGTGAATGAATTGCATGCAAAAGAAACTCATATGCACCCTAGGCATAAGGAATTTCTTGCATATTTTAAGGATTGTTTTGCAGAAGACCTACCACCAGGTTTACCTCCATCCCGTCCAGAAGACCATAAGATTGACCTAATACCTGGCACACAACCACCTTGCAAAGCCCCATATAGGCACAATCAAATAGAGCAAAAAGAAATCCAGACTCAAGTAGAAGAATTACTAAATAGAGGTTTAATTCGACCTAGCAGTTCTCCATTCGGTGCACCTGTGCTCTTAGTCAAGAAAAAGAATAATACTTATCGGATGTGTATTGACTACCGAGCATTAAACAAGATCACTGTAAAGAATAGGTATCCTATACCTAGAGTTGATGACCTTATGGACAAACTGCAAGGATCTTCTATATTTAGTAAAATTGACCTTAAATCTGGATATCATCAGGTGAGGCTAGATAGATCCGACATATTTAAGACTGCATTCAGGACACAGTTTGGCCATTACGAATTCTTAGTTATGCCATTCGGATTAACTAATGCACCTGCCACTTTCAGTAGAATGATGAATCGTATTTTTCTAAAATATCAATATTGTGTGATTGTTTTCTTTGATGATATTTTAGTGTTCAGTCAAAGTGAAAAAGAGCATTATGAGCATTTATCATTAGTTTTTCAATTACTGAAAGAAAATCAATTGTTTGCAAATCCTGACAAGAGTGAATTCTTTAAGACAGAAATAGAATATCTAGGTCATATTGTATCAAAAGAAGGAATAAAAGTTGATCCTAAGAAAATTGACGCAATATTGCATTGGCCTATTCCTAAAAATGTACATGAATTACGCTCATTCCTTGGTCTTGCTAGTTTCTATAGGAAGTTTGTACGTAATTTCTCATTACTTGCTTTACCATTGACCAAACTTCTTAAGAAAGGCATTGTTTATCAATGGACTGAAAACCAGCAGAAATCCTTTGATTTACTTAAACGTGCATTGACCAATGCCCCTGTCCTACAATTGCCTGACTTTAATAGACCATTCTTTTTAGTTGTGACCGATGCTAGCGGATCAGGAATAGGAGCCGTGCTAATGCAAGACAACCATCCAATAGCATATTCTAGTTCTAAGCTGAAACCCTCTGAGCTCAAATATTCCACCTATGACAAGGAACTCTTAGCAGTTGTTCAAGCATTGAAACAATGGAAGCATTATTTAATGGGTTCAGAATTCATGATAAAGACCGACCAGCAAAGCATTAGACATCTACTTAGCCAACCTCAAATTTCTGACCGCCATATCAAATGGGCTTCATTCATTCAAAGTTTCCATCCTATCATTCAATACCAACCTGGAAAAGAAAATGTAGTTGCCGATGCATTAAGTAGAAGACCTGCAATTCATAACATTTCTATCATATCTTTTGATTCTTTGATTGCTATGAAAGACACATATCACCAGGATATTACTTTTCATTCTGATTGGCAAAAATTAGTTCAAAATAATTTAATTCCTGTTGATTCATTGTCATATAATGATGGATTTATGTTCTTTGAAAAGAGACTGTGTGTTACTATTCCATTCCGATCTTTTATTTTGAATGAAATTCATTGTCCCCCATATCAAGGTCATAGAGGTATCATTTCTACATTACGCATGTTAACTGAAGATTTTTATTGGCCGCATATGGATGCAGATGTATCTAATTTTGTTTCTGAATGTCTGATTTGTCAAAGAATAAAAAGACATCATGGTAAACAGTATGGGTTATTAATGCCTTTATCTATTCCATCTAAACCTTGGGAACATATATCTATGGATTTCATTACTGGCTTACCAAATACTAAATCTAACCATGACATGATTTGGACAATTGTAGATAGATTTAGTAAGCAAGCATATTTCATTGCATGTAAGAAAACTTTATCAGCATCACAAGCAGCACAGTTATTTTTGAAAACTATTTTTACTAACCATGGATTGCCGAAAGTGATTATTTCAGATAGAGATTCTAGATTTTGTAATAATTTCTGGATTACACTGTTTGCAAATCTAGGCACAAAGATTGATTTTTCATCTGCATTTCATCCAGAAACAAATGGACAAACAGAAGCCACAAATAGCACTATTTTAGATCTTTTACGTGCATACACTATCTCTAAACCTCAGACATGGGATACTCACTTACATTTATTACAGTTTGCTTACAATAATACACCGCACACATCTACAAAGAAAGCACCTTTTGAAGTTATTTATGGACATAGATTATCTACACCTGTTGCATCTTTGTCTAATAGAATACAAAGTGCCGATGATATTGCTGTTATGCATAACACTATTTTTGATGAAGTAAAGGATATGATTGCTAAAGCCCAACAATCATATACCAAACAAGCCAACAAGAAAAGACAAGCCATGAATTTCAAAGTTGATGATTATGTTTGGCTTAGAATAGAAAAGCGTAGACTGCAAAGTGTAGATAGACATCCAGTTGTCAAATTAGCCCCTAGATTCTACGGACCATTTAGAATTATTCATAAGATTAATGACAATGCATTCAAGTTAGAACTGCCATCACATTGGAAAATTCATAATACATTTCATATTAGTTTATTGAGACCATTTAGAGGACAATTACCTATCCACCCTGTCTATGAAAACCCACCTTTACTAGAAGAAGAGACTGAAATCCTTGAACCAGAAGCCATCATAGACACTGATTACATGACCACTAGAACTGGCCGAAGGTACTCTAGATATCTCGTGAAATTTAAGAACCATCCTGTAGAAGAAGCACAATGGATGCACGCTAGAGACCTAAATGCTTTCCCCACTCTGTTAACTCCACATTGAGCTAATAGCAATTGAGGTCAATTGCTATCCCACCCCGGGGGTATGATGCCAGGAGGCATATTCCACGGTGGATTCCGTGAGGTTTTACGGTGGATTCCGTAAACTTAGATGACCGGGGCTCATACGCAAAGAGGATTCTTTGTGCGAGAAGTTGATGGGGACGCCTGTCCTTTTCGGGCGTTTCATTAATTTAGTGTGTACATGGGTGATTCCGTAGCGGGTGATTCCGCAAAATGCATATTAAATTAATAAACGTTTATGAGTTTAGAGTGCGCACTCGTAATAAATTAAGGTTAGGATTTATTTCTAACCAGTTGATTTATTTATGTAGCTGAAGACTGCTAGGTATTCACTTTTGTCGGTTTAATTGTGTTATTTTACTAACGATTGTGAATGCTTCAGTTGATGTGTAGAGATAGCAGCAGTGGCGGAGGAAAGCATTGGAGTCTAGCGGGTTTTTCGATCTTTGGACTATATTTTGATAGGCGCCACGCCTATATTTTGTTATGTCTATAGAGACATCGATTATTTATTATTATTTTGTATGCGCTTATGCGCCTGGATATGTTATTTTTATTTGGACATTGAGATTGGGCGTGCCAGACTCTATGGGCACCGTCCATTAGCTTTATTTTCCTATTTTTGGTAGAAAGCAACTCAAAAGCTAAAAGCTTGTCATATTTTTGTAATTGGGCTATTTTTTAGCATAAAGATTGGAAATATACATTAAATACATGCTTTGTGAAGCGCTCACACAAGGCATGGGGGAGATTGAACCCAATTTGTCTCTTGTCTCATGTCGTGCTTGCTTTTACATGGGTTTTTGTGCTAAAAAGTAGAGTACTTTGTTCTTGGGGACCTTTGGGAATTCACTACGTGAGCTACCTGCGTCCGATCTGCGCACCAAATATTCCACATATGACAAAGAACTATTAGCAGTTGTACAAGCATTAAGACAGTGGAAACACTACTTAATGGGTTCAGAATTTATGATTAAGACCGATCAGCAAAGTATTAGACATTTACTTAGCCAACCTCAAATCTCTGACCGTCATATCAAATGGGCTTCTTTTATTCAAAGTTTTCATCCTATCATTCAATACCAACCCGGAAAAGAAAATGTAGTGGCTGATGCATTGAGTAGAAGACCTGCCATTCATAATATTTCTGTTATATCTTTTGATTCTTTGATTGCTATGAAAGATACATATTATCAGGATATTACTTTTCATGCTGATTGGAATAAATTAGTTCAAAATAATTTGATTCCTATTGATTCATTGTCATATAATGATGGATTTATGTTTTATGAAAAGAGATTGTGTGTTACAATTCCATTCCGATATTTTGTTTTGAATGAAATTCATTGTCCCCCATATCAAGGTCATAGAGGTATCATATCTACCTTACGTATATTAACTGAAGATTTTTATTGGCCGCATATGGATGCAGATGTATCTAACTTTGTTTCTGAATGTTTGATTTGTCAAAGAGTTAAGAGACATCATGGTAAACAGTATGGATTACTTATGCCTTTGTCTATTCTATCTAAACCTTGGGAACAAATTTCTATGGATTTCATTACTGGTTTACCTAATACTAAATCTAACCATGATATGATTTGGACAGTTGTAGATAGATTTAGTAAACAAGCATATTTCATTCCATGTAAGAAAACTTTAGCAGCATCACAAGCAGCACAATTGTTTTTGAAAACTGTTTTTACTAACCATGGATTGCCAAAAGTTATTATTTCAGATCGTGATTCTAGATTTTGTAACAACTTTTGGATTACTATTTTTGCTAACCTAGGCACAAAGATTGATTTCTCATTTGCATTTCATCCAGAAACTAATGGACAAACAGACGCCGCTAACAGCACAATTCTAGATCTTTTACGTGCATATACTATTTCTAAACCTCAGACATGGGACACACATTTACATTTATTACAGTTTGCATATAACAATACACCACATACATCTACAAAGAAAGCACCGTTTGAAGTCATTTATGGATATAGATTATCTACACATGTTGCATCTTTGTCAAATAGAATTCAAAGTGCTGATGATATTGCTAGTATGCATAATACTATTTTTGATGAGGTTAACGATATGATTGCTAAAGCCCAGCAATCATATACCAAACAAGCCAATAAGAAAAGACAAGCAATGAATTTCAAAGTTGATGATTATGTTTGGCTGAGAATAGAAAAACGTAGATTACAAAGTGTAGATAGACATCCAGTTGTCAAATTAGCCCCTAGATTCTATGGACCATTTAGGATCATTCATAAAATTAATGACAATGCATTCAAGTTAGAATTACCACCTCATTGGAAAATTCACAACACATTTCACATTAGTTTATTGAGACCATTTAGAGGCCAATTACATGTACACCCTGTTTATGAAAACCCATCTTTATTAGAGGAAGAGACTGAAATACTTGAACCAGAAGCTATTATAGACACTGACTTTATGACCACTAGAACTGGCCGAATGTATTCTAGATATCTAGTTAAATTTAAGAACCATCCTGTAGAGGAAGCACAATGGATGCACGCTAGAGACTTAAATGCTTTCCCCACTCTGTTAGCTCCACATTGAGCTAATAGCAATTGAGGTCAATTACTATCCCACCTTGGGGGTATGATGCCAGGAGGCATATTTCACGGTGGATTCCGTGAGGTTTTACAGTGGATTCCGTAAACTTTGATGACCAGGGCTCATACACAAAGTGGATTCTTTGTGCGAGAAGTTGATGGGGACGCCTGTCCTTTTCGGGCGTTTCATTAATTTAGTGTGTACATGGGTGATTCCATAGCGGGTGATTCCGCAAAATGCATATTAAATTAATAAACGTTTATGAGTTTAGAGTGCGCACTCGTAATAAATTAAGGTTAGGATTTATTTCTAACCAGTTGATTTATTTATGTAGCTGAAGACTGCTAGGTATTCACTTTTGTCGGTTTAATTATATTATTTTACTAACGATTGTGAATGCTTCAGTTGATGTGTAGAGATAGCAGTAGTGGCGGAGGAAAGCATTGGAGGATAACGAGTATTCGATCTATGGATTATATTTTGATAGGCGCCACGCCTATATTTTGGTCATGCCTATTTATTGAGACATCGATTATTTATTATTTTGTATGTGCCCATGCGCACGGTTATGTTATTTCTATTTGGACATTGTATTGGGCGTGCCAGACTCTTTGGGCACCGTCCATTAGCTTTATTCCTATTTTTGTGTTAAAGCAAACTCAAAAGCTAAAAGCTTGTTATATTTTTGTAAATTGGGCTATTATTGAGCATGAAGATGAAATATACATAAAATACATGCTTTGTGGAGCGCTCACACAAAAGGCATGGGGGGAGATTGCACCCAATTGGTCTTTTGCTCTTGTCGTTCATGCTTTTTACCTTGTAACTTGTGCAAAAAGTAGAGTTCATTGTTCTTGGGGACCTTCCAGCATTCACTACGCGAGCATACAGCGTCCGATCTGCGCACCAGAATGAGACTCATTTTTAATAAAGTTCTTATTTTGGATTCCAATTGTATATCCCCCAACTTCATTTTTGGCTTGAAAAGGAAAAAGCTAAGGGAAAGTTTGGTTATTTTAAAGTAGCTTGATGGTAGCTAGCTAATGGAATAGCTAGTGTTCTCAATGCATGCTGGAAATACTTCATGTATCTATATGGATAGGAAGGATAGAATGACCGACATGCTTTGAACTTACTATTATGCAATGTGGAGAAAGTGATTAGTAAATAAGACAATAATGCCTTGACAAAGGATTTCACTAAAGATGAAATAATTGATGCATTTAAGAGTGTGAGAGACAAAATAGCTCCAATATTTGATGGACTACCAAAAGATTTGTTCAAACATTTTGGCATGTTCTCAAGGTAGTAATCTTGAGTATGGTAAATTGATATTGGGATTTTTGCTATAACCTTCCCCTATCCTAGAAAAAGAGTGTGACTACTCTCCTCCCAAAGGAGCATCAATGTACTCAATTAGTGACCTATCTCACTTGTGGGAACAATCTACAAAAACTTCACCATGGCTTTAGCTTGTTGAATGGCACCAATTTTGCAATGATGCATAAATAAACATAAACACGGTTTCATCAAGGGTAGGTCTATCTCGAATTATGTTTTGACTGTGATCATGGTTGTTGAGTGAGCAAACTCCTAAAATTAGAAAGTGGTTCTCTTGTGGCTTTTGATGTAGTTAACACTTTTGCCAAAGTGAAGTGGTCCTACCTTAGTGAATTTATGACTCAGATGGTCATATCTTAGTGAAGTTATGACCTGGATGGTATTTGATAAGAAAATAGCTTATTAACCTTGCATGTTTGGAAAATGTGGTGAAGCTTTTATTTCTACTAATGGGCCCTTGCTTGATCCTTTTTAACTTAAAAGAAGTGTCTAGCAAGGTTGTCCATTGAGCCCATTATTGTTAACAATAGCAATACATTCTTTTTTTTGTATGCTTAAGGAACTCAACAAAGATGGCAGGATTAAGGGAATTAGTTATAAAGGAAAACATCTTGATGGTTGGGTTTTGCAGAGATCTTCTACTAATGTTGGAAGCAGAGAAGAATAATATTGGAAAGGCACTTCAACTACTTGGATTATATGAGTTGGCCTTATGCTTTAAAATCAACTACAACAAATCTGTGCTAATGAGTGTGACTGAAGAAATTGATATGGAGCAAGGAAATGCAAAAAGCTTGGGACACAGTGATTAGTAAAATCTTATGGAGTGAGCATGTTAAGGACAAGTTTAGGACACTAGTTGCTTTGGATTGCCTAAAAAAGGAGTGGATTGATGGAGGACTTTAGTTAATCAATTTGGACAATAAAAGTAGAGCATTGGACAATAAAAGAACAATCAATTTGGACAATAAAAGTGGATTGATAGAAGATGACCAAAACTAATGAAGGGTTTTGTCTAGTCGCATACTCAAATTTGTACTAGAATTATTATTTAATTAAATACATTTTTTGGTCTAAACTTTTTTTCAAGCTTTGAAAGTTCTTTATAATTTTTTTTTGAAATTCATCTATACTATTAGTTAAGGAGAGGTGGGGGATGGGTGCTACGTGGCACCCCCCACCTCCCCCACAAGAAGAGAAAGAGAACGCGAGGGTGGGTGCCACGCATCTAGCACCCGCCCCAGCCCTGGCGTGAAGTGCCCGGGCGAGTCTAGGCGCGGAGCGCCTAGTTTTACATTAAACTTCGGTTGACCTTTCATTAAAGGTGAGAGGTTATTTTGGAAAGTTTTGCAATTTATTTTACATTAAACGTTGGATGGTAATTGGCCGGTGGAATTAACCCGTGATAGATAATGCATGATGATATAGAGGCGGATCGAGAAAGGAAGAGCAGGCCATGGATTGCCTCACACACACTGCAGTGAACTTATCTCTTTCTCTCGGGGCAGTTCCTCACCAGAAAATCTGTCTTCTGCAAGGAAAGGAGAAGCGGCCGCTCAACGCAAGAAGCAATACTTCAACAACAATGGCCTCTGTTTCATTCTCCCCTGCTACCGTTCCATCCTGGGGGAGGCTTCTGGAACAGCTCGGAGAACACAGAGATGCCCCTCCGAGGCTTCCCCATGTCAAGCAGAGAACATTCAAACCAGGACAACAGCCAGCCCTTACCTTCTTCAGAGACAATTCATCGTGGTGCCCCTACTGCCAGAGGGTGTGGATACAGTTAGAGGAGAAGCAGATACCATACGAAGTGGAGAAAATCAACATGAATTGTTATGGGCCAAAGCCTGATTGGTATCTGCAGATGATTCCGTCTGGTCTGCTTCCAGCCATTAAGCTTAATGGGAGAGTGGTGCCTGAGTCATTGGACATCATGCTCCTGCTGGAGAAAGAGTTCCCGGACCACACACCTTTGCTCCCGCCCTCTGGCACTCCACAGGCATCGGCTGTGAATAGCTTGCTGAAGCTTGAGCGCCGTCTCGTGGGGGCATGGCTGGGATCTCTCAGAGGTGGGTTCTGGTCATCTTCCATGACCTCATTTGACAGTACAATGGACACTGTAAATGCCTCTCTTCAAGGGTTCGGAGGGCCATATTTTCTGGGGGAAAAGGTGTGTTTCTCAAGCCCCTTGTTATCTTATCAGTACCAGTGCTCTTTTATACTGCATATGTCCAGCCCACACATGAACAGGCCGTTCAGATATCCCATCCACATGTCTGGATGCTACAACTACAGCTGCACAAGGATAGAAGGCATTGTTTTATGGCTCTGAAAACCTAGGATGTAGCTATGACTCTTAGTTGCAGATTCTTTCTCCAGCACACAGCAGGGGGTGGCTTTTTGTCTAGAATTGTAGCATGGGCTATTATGATTTTCAAGGAATTAGATTTCCCTTTTATTTCAACTGCTTACTTCAACTAGAGGCATATCTGATCAAGCCCTCCCATTCATTGTGGTTGCAGTTGTCTTTAGTGGATGCTGTGTATGCTCCCTTTCTGGAAAGGATTGCTGCAAGCATGCCATACTGGCTGGGACATCAAGTGCGTGGGGCAGGAAGATGGCCGGCCATAGATGCATGGTTTGATGCCATGGACAGCAGGTCTTCATACCAAGCTATCAAGTCAGATGATTTCACCATTACTCACACTCTCGAGCCTCAGATTGGCAAGTGTAGGGTGCTGGAGGCTGGTGCAGCATACAGGGCAAAGGTGGATGGCAAGGATGGGTCCTGGGATCTGCCATTGAAGCTGGAAGTGACTGCTTGGGGTAGGGATGATGGGACTGGCAACTGTTTTACCAAAGAAGAGGCGGCAAGATCACTCATCACAAACAATGAGGCCATCATCAGGTTTGCATCCCGAGGGTTAGCGGATCCAGAGGCAAACAGAGAGGTTGTGGACATAGGGTTTAGATATGTGGCTCATGCTCTCTTGGTTGGAGAGGAGAATGCAGGGGTTTTGCCTGCAAACTTGTCTAAGGAAGTGGCTGTAGCTGCTGCTTACCTCAGAGACAGGGTGGGAGTGCCAAGAGACCTTACCTATCCAGCTGCCAGGCAGCTACGTGCCCATCTCAATTGGCTTGTCAAGGTGCTGGGCTCAGATCTATGAGAGGGGATGACAAAAACATTTCCGAGAAGAGCCTTTTCTCTCTGCAAAATATAACTTGAAGAGTTTTTCCTCAGATACATGGGTGAGTTCAATCCCCCGAGGACTAGATATGCCATATGGTCATTGAGATAGATCATTGCAATGATCGATCTTCAACATGGAGACTTGTCTAAGGAAGTGGCTGTAGCTGCTCCATGACTCAAGTACAGGTGGGTATGCCTAGAGCTACCAGCTCTTAGGCAGCTACATGCCCATCTCGATTGGCTTGTCAGTTTGCTGGGCTCAGACCTATGAGAATGGTGCTTCTCTGACTAAAATGCATTAGCAGCTGCACTGGAGAAGCTGATGGTCCTAAATGCGAAGTATCTAGTGACTGGGACCTCTGGAGTCTCTGCTTCGAGACATGAATAATCTGCATCCAGATATCTGGACTATTTGTTAACTTACTGTGCTCAGTTGCATGTCATCTCCCTTTCCCAATGCATCCAATAAGTGCAAGAAGATTGGCCATTTTACCCATTCATTGTACCACAAGTCACCGGCCATAAGCACATTACATGAAGTTTGCTAGGAGAAGGATCCTTTTCAGTGTTCGAATAATTCTCCATTGAAAGTCTTGTGAAGCCCGCATAGCTTGTAAGAAGATTGTATAGCAGCATCATGTTAATTTGAAGGTAGAACTTGTACAAGCAATGTAGCTCGGGTGACAGGACTGCCTTTGTAGAACATTCAGGTGCTGACAGCTGGTTTTAGTTGGGGAGGGGAGGGGGCTCAAAGGTGAATAGGACAAAACACCATACGTCAAGATTAGTTACATAGTTGTGATAATCGGTTTCTTTTCCAAGTCTCTTTCTCGCCTTGCTCTTGTTTAGTTTGATGGCACTGAGGTGAATGGGAGATAGAAAGCGGTAGAATAGGATGTGCAAGTGACTTAGTTAGACTAGTCTAACCGTGGCTCCGTAAGTATATCTTGCCTTTGATTTGCTTTGAGTGAATGTGGAGAAGTGGGAAAGAATGATTGGTGGGTCAGGGGATGGAGCCCACCAACCTTTGATTTGCTTTGAGTGAATGTGGAGAAGTGGGAAAGAATGATTGGTGGGTCAGGGGATGGAGCCCACCAACCAAGGCCACCCGTGTACCAGATCACATTCAAGTAGACCTTGAGAGGAAAAAGTGAGAAAGAAAAGTAGAAGATTCCCCTCAAAAGCTTCCTCATTATAAGTCCCTCATAGAAATAATAATTACATATAAGGGTAAAGTTGATCTTTTTGATTACAAATAGTATGATGTAGAGGGTGACAAAGAAATAGAAATATGTCATGCATCTTGGAATATGAGACGATCAGAATTAGATAGTAGAAATGTTGCATGTTTTGGCGTTTATTGTGTTTCTATTTTCATCTCTCGATTGTGAGCTCTATCAAAGTTTGATGAAGATATCGAAGCTTCTATAAAGTGGCATTCTTATGTACTTTGTGTGCAATCTTTTCCTACACTTCCAATCTGCCTTTCCTTGGTATCTCTAGCTGTATAGAGCAACATGCACACATGGTTGGTCATAGGCTATGATTATGGATAGGCGAGTTTGGGAAATGGTATGTGACTTACACACACACATATAATTGAAAACGCATATATACATACTCTTTTTTAATTGAACACACAAACTATTTTTCTCTCTCTTTTTAAATTGGACATAGGATATGATCATGAAAAGGAAAATGTGAGTCTTTGAAAAATTGTATGTGATTCTCTCTCTTTCTGGGAAGGGGGAGGTAGCATCGTTCATTCCTTCGAACTCTGTAGCATCTATATCTTCAGTCTTCATATCTGCATCATCAAACTTTGTAGCATCCACAAACTCTGTGTCATATTTGAGCTCTTTTTTCATCGTGAATCTCTATATCATCTGCAAGCTCTTCCATAGTTTCCTTTGCATCATCAAGTTTTACTGCATCTTTCATGTCATGTGCTCCATCTGCTATCGGTAAGGAGACATACCTAATTTAGGATGCCCAACAACTTTAAACAAAATCTAGCTCCAACCTATCCAAAAAATACCAATCTTAATTAAAACAATCAAGTTCTTAAGCACCACAAATCCAAAAAAATGATACAAACAATTCCTACTTTAGACAAACATAAAAAATTCAACTAAAAGACATTAAGACAAACATTTATGCAAACAATCACACACAAAAATTCATAACTACAAGATGCATTACTAGGGGTTTTCAGTCTATGTGAAAAAGCTTAACAACCTATCTTCCCAAAAAATGAAAACCCCTAGTAATGCATCTCATAGGTGGAAATTTTTGTAGTTGGTTGTTTGTGTGATCCTTTGTTTTGTTTCTTTCTAGCTAAATTTCTTGGGCTTGCTTAGAATATCATTTTTCTTATAATCATATTGATATTTATTGTGCTTGAGATTTTGATTTTCTTGGTCGAGATTGGTGTTTTTTTTGATAGATTGATGGTAAAAAATAATTGCACATATATTGGTCATTCTCAATCATGTATACCTTCTTATTGATATCCTTGCACATCATAGAATTATAGGTTCATGAGTAGTTCATGTTGCACATGTAAGATACATTGTACTCAGGGTTCATCTCCTAATTTTTCAAATAATTTCATGCCATGGGTTGGGTGAATGCACTTCTTGCACCATCATTGACATGCTTGTTGTTGCAGCTATATAAAATAAATCTTAGATGCATGCACACTTGAGAGAGAAATGTTATTGTGCACACACTATTCTTTACATGCATGAGAGTTGGGATATTTATCACCAATTAGTAATCTCAAATTGAGAGGAAAGGTGGTTGGGTGAGTTTGAGGGTGAAGAAGTCCTTCAGTTGTGAGATGGGTTGTCTAACTAGTCAACATCATGAGGATCATTATTTTCTTAAGAAATTATTAGGTATGGGTAAGTGAACAAAAATTGAGTTATTTTTTCCATCACTGAGAAATTAGGGGTGAGGTTAAGGATCCTAACTAATTAAGGAACTGTGTTTGGATTCTGCATGATGCACGGGCACTTATAGATAGACTTTGCACAAATATTTTCAGTGCATTCATCCTTTTGTGTGTTACATAGTTTGTATAGTAGCATGGCATGAATTCTGGCTTTGCACTTCTTCAAAATCATGAGTGACTGCGCATTGAGAATATAATCAAGGCATGTTTTGGTTAGGACACATTGCATGAAATCAGAAGCAGGTACATTAGAAAAATATTACTTGTTTGAAGGCATGAGGGAGTGCTTTGCTTGGGGTTGCTGAGTATAAGGCTACCAAGAAAGCTTTGCAAGAGGCCATCTCCTTGTATGCAAACTATGATAATACACACTACAATCTAGGCTTGCTTCTATATGCCCCTGGGGAGGATGACTGGGCAATTAAGGAGTTTCAAAAGACAATAGAGTTGAGACATGATCATATTGAGGCTTTTTACAATTTTTGTATACTCTATAAAGATATTAGACAATATGTGAAGGCATTAGACACTTATTCAAAGGTATGAGAATTAAATAATTATTGGAGATGATGATATATTTAACATTTTGTCTAGTATCCATGGAATGTTAATTGAGGGACAACCAGTGTAACGTCCCCACCTGCGGCCCATAGAACTCCCCCCCCTTAATATTAAAAATAATTGAAATTTTTTTCCTCCCCCTATCATCGCCGAACAAGTGGCTTGGGGGGGGGGGGGGGGGGGGGGGGAGAGACGGCATGGTGACGACAACAACGAGGAAGAAGGTGACAACGACGGAGTTGACGATAGTGATGACGAGGAAGATCATAATGATGAAGTCGATGGGGGGGAGGGAGGGGCACACGTGTGCGACCTCTTCGCCCCCCCACTATCTCTCTTTTCCCCAACAAATAATTGCATGGCGGCAAGCTCATCTGGCCACCTAGATGTAAGTGAGGGAAGGGCCTCCAACACGCCCCTAATAATACCCACCTCCTCCCCTATAACCCCCCCTCCCTTTGCTGCCGAGAGAGAGAGAGAGAGAGAGAGAGAGAGAGAGAGAGAGAGAGAGAGAGAGAGAGAGAGAGAGAGAGAGAGAGAGAGAACCTTCTAGAAGATTCTCCTTCTCTTCCCCTCCTTAGAGGGTGGCCACACACATATTCTCTTCTCCTTTTCCCCGAGCTCATCTCCAAACCCGCAAGCCGATTTTTCCCAATTGCTCCTCTTCTCGAGCAAGTGGCTGTTGAAGTCTTGTGTGAGTCGCGTCTAAAAGAGAAGAAGATCATGGCCCCCAAGCGAAAAATGTCACGTGCAGATGGCAATCCCTCAACAAGAGACGAAGCCTCGGGTGAGGGTATCACTGCCAATCTAACTACGGTACTAGTTGTAAGTAATGTCTTTTCAAATTAATAAGATTCTCGCTTTGATTCCCACATGAGATACGTTAAGCTCCATACCATGCCGCGCTAGAATAGGTCATTGAAAAGGATAAATCTCATCTCAAATACTCAAAGATGAAGTTTGTGAAGTGCTTATATCAAGGGAAGTTAATTGCACCTAGTTGCTATGTGAGGAATCCATGTATAGCATAAGTAGCATATAAGATTCTAAAGTATTAAGCATCAATAAGTCTTCGATTAGTCTTTACCTAGGACAATATGGTTTAAGGTTCGCAGATGCGCATAGACGGTACATGCATGGGAGAGATTATATGAAACATACATCAATGGCACATGAAAGGATCTTGCATTAAAAGTTGCATCTTTCCTATGAAGGTTTCGCATTGAATAACGGTTAAAGAGTTTACCTTGTGCTGCCAAACCATGAGTTGATTACAACTCGTGCAATAATTTGGGGATTATTTTACATTGGAAGATAGTCTTGCACCGGTACAAATTTGTCCCGTACTCATTGAAAGGAAGATAAAGGCAAGTTAAAAATTTGCATGGTATTGCTCTTGATCCCAAGGGAAAGAGCAAATATGCAATGTAAAGGTTATTGCGACTATTCTTGCAATGTTTAGAAAAGAATACCATTGTTTTTGTTGGTTGATTGAACAACACCCTAAATGTTTTTACATTCAACTGTTTGTTGCATTGTGGTTGGATGGTTATTTCAAGTGCTTGTGGTTAAGGGTAAATTCATGGCCAGGGTTTGTGATGACAAGTTGTCATGGGGATAAAGGAATGTTTTCTTGGAAGACGATATTAGGCTAATTGCCTTGATTGCGTTTGATTCTTAACAGGGTTAATTAAGTAAAGGATATCTTGCGTGCGTGGATCATCTCTCTAAGGTCACACTGCTATTCAACTTGAGAAGGGCACTGCTCGATTCATGAGCCGAAGGTCGAGTGGTGAAAAGACCAACCACAGAAATTGTGTCTCACTCCTAGGCCACTTGGGGTCAGGTGGAGCTCTGAACACCCCTTGCCTAGTCCAAAACAGAGTTGAAGACTGTCGTGAGCCCAACGTGTATGGCATTGGAAGTTCCTATTCTAGATAAATATAGAAATTATGGTGCCATGTGATTTGGACCAGTTACTTCTATAGGGAAGAAGGAATACATAATTTCTCCTGTATGGATAGGAGACAAAGATTAACTTGAAGATAAGTTAAGGAACTTGTTTGTCAAAAGAGCTGCTTGCTCTGTTTTCATGTCAGTGCCATAAGTTACGCAAATGAACCCTATTTCCTAAAAGGCTTAATTAAGGAAGCTGATTATAAATGTCATACATAAACGTGATAGGACCTAATTAGATAACTAAAGAATACCTATTGAGGGAAGCGAGTGGACGGAATCCTCGATGGGTCAGTCCTACGGTAGGGTGGTCTCAAAAAACTGGGAGGCTTCTCACAAGGTTTTACCCGACCCTTAGGAATTGTTAGGTTGGAACCCCGATTCATGCATAGGGGACCAGAATAGGACTATGCCCTATGGGCAGAGAGGTTGAGCGGCACGTCCCTCTCATTTCCCATTCTCTTTGAACCAAGTGTGGCATGGGTCTGCTTCGACTTGGGTATCTCTACGTAAAGTAGGATGTCTAGGACCTGACGCTAGAATGCCGTCAAGAGACCTTGACCACTAGGAATCCAAATTTCAAGTCAATCCTAGTGGGTTCGGTCGCGAACATTCTGTTGCGAGGCAGAATCGAGAAACCTTAGGCGACAAACCTCGTAACATTCCATGGGAGTGTCAGGTGATGCCACTTAGATTCGGTGGACCACTAAAAAACGTGTCTGGATAACCGATAGGTGGACACATTACAACTAGGATGCTATTATATACTCAAGCAAGAGTAGTTTCTTCTGTAGTAATTATGTGCTTTGATGTTGGTGATATGATCATTGAAGTTGATGGCAAATTAGACTATGGAGCAAAAGTTTCTCATATGAGGATCCTAAGATGCATGAAATGCTACACATGTATTTGAGAGTCCACAGTGAAGGAGGTAATGTCAAAGCCCATACAAGAACATTGATTGGAAGTGCACTATCCGATCCCTATTCATCAATTACTATAATGATTAATAATGTACTAAGCACTCTTCATGGTCATGCTAACCAGGCTCTCAGAGAAAAAGTTAGGTATAGACATCAGTATAGAGCAATTGGAAGATTATGTATTGAAAACTTAAAAGATGGATCGAGAATTTTCTATTCAAGAATGTGAGAATGTATTTCCTATTGAGATGCCGAGCTCAACATGTGCAGATAATGATGATGGATCACTTTGGCTAGATGGATCCGCACATCTACACTTAGCATTTAGTGGTTATTATGCTCCTCACATGGCCACTGAATTATCACTTATTATATTTAGTATGTTGCACCTACCTATAGCTAGCATAGTTATAGTGCCAAATCTATTAGTATTGTCAGTTATGCACTATTTGACTTAGTAGGCCACTTTCCTTTATGTTGTATCTTATCTATACTTTGTGTACATTGTAGTATGTGAAAAAGAAGAAGAAAAAACGAAACCGGACTACTCACAATATAGTGACTGGCTATATGCCAGCTAAACTTATGCATGGACAACAATCAATTATTCCAATTGAAGAATCTATTCTCACATGGAGTCTTCTACCTTGGGAGGAAGGCATCAGTAGTAGAGAAGAGTTGCTGACTTCGCGCATATGGTAGCTAGAAAGAAGGCATGAAGATGTTCAAGCAGCTATTAAGAAGTTAAAAACAACAAGACTAAAAAACAAAAGAAGATTTGATAGGCAACATCGACTTCGGCCAAGAGCTATCCAAGAAAATGACTGGGTGCTTGTCTATGACAGTAGCCTAGATAGTCAATATAGTGCTTCTAGGAAGATAGTAAAGCATTGGTTTGGCTCGTATGTGGTAAAGGTCATTCATGACAATGCCACATATTCATTGGTTGAATTGGATGGGACAAGCATAAAGATACCCACAGCTGGAAAAAGAATCAAGCTCTTTAAACGAATAGAAAGTTCAACATATGAATTAGAAGACTTGGATATAATTCAAGAGCATGAAGACATAGAGGAAGAAGAAAGGCAAAAGATGAAGACATTGACATGGCAGAAGATACTTCTTCTGACACTATAGATCCATAATACTTTGGCACATGCCAGAGGATGTGCAGGTTAGAAGGGGGTGGATGTCGTGCCACTACGCGCACATTGTGTGAAAAACTCTAGAGTGTGGCTTCCTTATAGATCTAGAGAGCCAATGCCACTTTAGGCATTAATGTTAGTGTCCATGGTTCAAAAATATTAGATTTTTTGACAAGTTTTAGTTAATTTTTTATATTTTAGATATTATCTCTTGTAAAAATCCATATAGCTGTAGACAACTTCTAGATTCGGATAACATGTAAAAGAAAGCATGTAGCTTTCAGCTATTTTGAGAGGATTTTATGTCAAAAGAACGATTAGCAAATTCGCGCAATGCGCGATTGCTGTTTTCAGGCAGTGAACAACATTCCAAAGTGGGAGATGAAGAGGGAGTGATCTAGTAGAATTCTAGATACATGATAGCATATTATACTTGATTTTATAATTTGTGATTGCTCTTATAGTCAAGAAAACAAGCTTGATTTGAATTAGAACTTATGAGATAATACTCTTATGATCTTTGATAAGAACATGCAGTTGGAAGCTCTATTAGCATCTTCAAGAACTTGGCTTGAAACCTTCAACCCTTCTCTTATCTCTACCATCTCTGGAGTCTAAGCTCTTGAACCCCCATACATTCATCTCTCTCAAACCCCTGTGATTGACCATGAAGTACATTTTGAACCTTTAAACATTCATTGTAATCTACTTATCTCTTGATGAAGACACATCTCTATCTATCTTGTCCGGTTTTCTTGCCAAACCCCTGTGGTGACCTTCAACCCTTTGTGATGCGACACCATTTGGCCTACGATCAACACTTCAAGCCGTAGTGTTGGCCATCAAATTTCCTGCCTTCTTAGTAGAATGCCACCATGTTTCTATTTTGATAAGAGATTTTTGCTATGACTTTAGCTGCTGATATATCTAGACTTGTAGTGATAGCTACAGACATTTGGTTGCTGTGAAAGAATCCTGGACAAGTTAATATTTTGTCCCTTGAGCACGTCGCATCATGTGCATCAGCCTTAATCTTCTAATAGAATGCCACTTTTCCTTCAATTCACTTCTTTATATAATGAACAAATCAAGATCACCCATCCTCGCGAGCTTAATGAATAATCTCTATAGTCTCTAAACATTGCTTTGACTCGATCACTACTCTCATAACATCTCTTTTTCAGCAGTGTTTTCCTTCAAAATGCCGAGTTGAACTTCTTTTATACCATAACTATTTCCACATCCATCTTTAAGGCATGTGGCAACTTTCAATGTGCCTTCATGAGCTTTGAATAATTAATTATTGTTGTTGTGGCCAATTATCAACCTACGGTAATGTATCAAAATTTTCATCTTCGTATGCATTCGTCCATAAACTCCATTGTGGAATACATACCCTTGGAATCTCCAAAATGAACCTGTATTTTCATGCAATGTGCCCTAGCAACAAAATATGCTTTGAAATAGAACTTCATTCTCATCCACTCTTCATTTGAGAAAACATGCAACTGATTGAATCCATGATGTGCTACCATTCAAACAATGCTCACACGAAAAATATGGATGCACTGGAGGAATTGTGCCTAGCCTATCTAGATGTGCTCGTACATCATGCAAAGTGCAAACAAAGTTCCCTGTTAAGAATTAGTCCTTAGCCTCACCTCTCAGCAAGAAAATCTGTCATAATCCACTCCACCCATCCAAAATCTCACAATCTCTCTGGAAAATGATGGTCCTCAAGATGCTAACCAAATAAGAACAACCCATCTCACAATTGGCGGTGTCCTTCATGACCCTCTAACTCACCCAACCACCTTATACAATCATCCATATGTTCCTAACTTTGTGAGGAATATCCCAAATATTGTGCATGCAAGAAATGTGTGTGCTCAATGACAGGTGCTTTCTCAAGTGCACGTGCAACTAGGATTTACTGCATATAGCTACAGCAGGTCTCATACAGTGCTAGTGCTCAACGATGGTGCAAAATGTGTTTTATCCCAATCCATGGCATGGAAGTATTTGATAAGAACAGGAGATGACCCCCGAATGTAGTGCATCAAACAAGTGCAACATGAAGTGCTCGTGAACCCATCATCCCTGTGAAGTGCAAGAATCTCAACAAGAAGTCAAACCTGTTCCACAATGTTTGGCAGCTCTACTAGTAAACTCCAGGTTCAACCTGTCCAAAAAAAATATCAAGCTCAATCAAGGCTATCAAGTTTTCACACTCAACAAACCAAACAGAATAACAGAAACAAATCCTAAGCTAGACAAACACAAGAAATCCAATTACAAAACGACAAAACAAACTATCACACAAACAACTAAGCTAACAAAAACCAAACCTAACTACATTTAGACTAGGGATTTTTAGTTTTCAAAAAAATACTTGACAACATGTAGGTTGTCTTTTGTTACTTGAGGAGCTTTAGGAACACATCGATGTGTCCTCAAACCTCCATCCTTAGAAATGCAAGTCATGGTGTGCTTGCAACATTTGTTGTTATCCCACATAGCTCTCTTCAATGCTCCCAAGTAATGCTCACATGTTTTCATATATGGTTTCCTAAAAGCGTCTAGCTTTTGAGCCTCCCATTAAGACATCACCTAAGACATCTCTTGTTTTCCCTGAAAGTGTTGGATCTTTTCTTAAGTGAACTTGACCTCCATGAAAACCCATTTTAGATAGTAATGTCTCACATTTTTCAATACACTCATCCGACAAAGATAAGGGCTTAATTGAGTATGCATAGTTGAGATGCAACCTAAGAAGTTCATCAATAATTCTAATCTCTACATGCAAAGTACATACATGAACATTTGTAAGAGGAATTGAAAGAATGGGATCCCATATATCTTGTTTTTATATTTGCTCGGATCTATAGAGTCTCTAGTTGGGGCTCTTCTTGCAAGGCGCAAGTGGCTCCAATCTTTAAACCCAACACTTTCCATGTAATAAATACAAGGATATTCTACATTTGTCCCATTACATATTTCAAGCATACATTTGATAGTTTTTAAGTCAGTGCTCATGTGCCATTCCACATTAAAATTACCAACCCCATCAACAACCAATATTTCTCCTTCACTTTGAGACTTAATAATGTTTGGAATACCTGTATGAGTGAACAACCATTTCAGTGTTTGATGATTCTCAATTGGAACCTAAGCTGCACCAACCCACTGAATCTTCATCTCAGACTGGAACTTATGCACTGGTGCTTGACCCTCGCCATTGTTGGATTCCAATGCCTTGTTCATGATGTTAATGCTTACTTTGTCCATCTTTTGTCCTTTTTAAATTTGTGCTTCATCTAACTTCAAGGCAAACTTCAAAACACCATGACATTCCTTTAACGTGAGTCTATACATGTGAATCATTGCAATCTGCACTCTTCTTAGATCAACCCATATATTATTAGACACATTCTATTCAAAAGTAAATTTTATTTATATATTTTCGTATGGCATAGATGCTTCAATATGAAACATGTGGAATCTTACAATTCATGGCAATAAAGTGCATGATTATGAAAAGTTAAGTGCATGACTTGCATGAAATATTGACTAGCCTAGTACATGAAATATTGTTGCATGAAATATTGCAAATACGGGATGATTGCATAGGAGTCAAGTGGACAAATAGAATGGATTCTATATAGATTGATACACATGAAATGATAAGGTTTTTAGAAATTTTTACATAAGACGATAGACCTTCGCGTAGAGCAATGCTTAAATTAACCAATAAAAATCATGATTTACATCTGCATAAAAATTAAACACACGAAATGTTAGTTTCCATTCATAGGATGCAATTGCACTGATGGATGGAAACCTAGACTTTCATATACGCAAGTCACATGAAATCCGGTGCATTAGGAATAAGTATTCGTTGCCAGGTATAAAGAGAGTTAAAGGTTGTTAGGATGTACTAATATATTAAATGCACCATGTGCATGATGGGTAAGTTGATTGGAGAATTCTGCATAGTACCACACTAAGAGAGATGGAAGGGACGCATGCATCTAGGCTGTATCCTGAAGGCCTAGGTGAAAAGTCTTGCGTTGCCAAGTGTGTTAACTTTACTTGGTTAGAGAGAGAGGAGTAAAGAAGTGGAAGAATAATAGGCTCTTGGATGGGTTGCGAAGAAGGCTTGTCTGTTGCCTTGGTTGACCAGTCAATGCTTTGAGTTAGGACTAAGTCACCACAAGGAAATGCCCAAGGGGAAAAGAAGCAGACCGAATCAAGTGGAACTGTTAATGTCTCAACACCTGCAGATCAAAATTAGGAAGGGGAGACTTACATACTAGGGTAAGGACGTCCTAGAGGACTCAATGTGCAACAACATTTAGGAGCTAAATAGGTAAACTATCTAGGGAAAAATTCCTATGAAGACCTAGTCGATGCTATGGTCGTTGGGAAGGGTGGATCACCAGTCCTCCATAACTCGAAAAGCACGAGTTGAATTGGCATTCGACTATGTAGATTCTTGTTCCTTACAAGCAAAGGCGTTCTTAGGGAAAACCCCAATTCCCAAGTTATCGGATCTTGCAGGTTGCAATCTACTCAAGGAAGAATGCTGAGGGTATTCAAGAAAGGAACTTCACCTTAACTGGAATGTTGTACAAACTACCAAACTTTTCTATGTTTGAAACAATAGGACAATGTTAGACTTGATCAAATCAGGATCAAGGGGAAGACCACTTAGATCATTTAAAGGATCTAGAAGGATTTCTACCTTAGAAAAGGTTGTAAATTCCTTGAGCAAGTGTTTTGATACATCCAAGTTAAATTCTGGTTGTGCATGCAATGGGATTGCGATGCCTTGAAGCAAGAGGTTGTGCATTCGACTGTTTGTTAATGTGGTTTTGGATGAATATCCAAGTGATTATATTTTCATGGCAGGAATTGTAAGGATAAATTGCCATGGGAACAAAAGGGATGTTTTCTCTAGTAAATGTTATTGAGATGGTTGCTTCAGCTGTAGATGATTTCCTAAAGGGATAATTAAGGAAGGATGGCGCTAGCTACCCCCCCGAACCGCCAAACCCTAACCAAGGGGGTTATGAATCCGCACCGGGAATGTGAACCGAACCCGCCGCGAGAGGTCTCTCCGTGGAAATTACTGGGTGTAGGAGGACGCTTGGGTGCCAGGGGGCTCTGGCTGTAAATCCCAATGCCTCCACACCCTACAAAAGTGTTCTACGTGACTCGAGATGGGATCTCAAGGCCTTGATACTAGTTACGAGGTAGAATCTTGGTAGGATTAACCTTTGGGTTTTTATTGCCGGGAGAAGGAAGGATTTTTTTGCGGAGGCAGAAAGGGACACTTAATTCTCCTGTATGGGTGGGAGACAAACATTAATCTAAGATAAGTTAAGGAAGTATTTGATCTTGCTTTATCTTGTCTTCGTGTCTGTGCCCTAAATTATATAAAGGAACTTGTGATTAACGGGTCAATTAAGAAAGCTGCTTTTATGTGTCAAACATAATGTGGTAGGTAATTAGATAACTAAAACAACCCCTGAGGGAAGTGTGGTGGATGTGACCAATGGGTCTATCCTACGGAAGGGTGGTCTCGGTTAGCCGAGATCTTTCCTCAATGGAAATGCTAACGAGAAATGTTAGGAAAAGTCGGACGATGACCTTAGACAATGTTGGTTAGAACTCTGATTCATACCATTTTAGGGGACTGGAATGGGCTTATGCCCTATGGGTAGAGAGGTCGAGCGATGCATCCCTCTCGTTTCCCATTCTCTTTGAACCAAGTGCGGTATGAGTCTGCTTTGGTCCAATTGTATCTGCACAAAGTGGAGTAATTGTAGACCGACGCTAAAAGGCTGTTAGGAAAACCCGACTACGAGGAGCCTGGACTTTAGGTCGATCCTAGTGGGAACGGCCAGATAAATTCCGTTGCCAGGCAGACTCGAGAGACCCTAGTTGGAAAACCCCATGTCATTCCTTGGGAGTGCCGGGTGGCGACTTCTAGATATATCTCTCGATAGACTGCTAAGAAGTGTCCCACGATTTGAGGAGTGGGCACGTTACATATCCTTTGATGCCCTTGCAACACTCTTTACAGAAGTCCCCACAACAATTCAAGGTCCCCTTCCTAGTCAGATCTATCCTAGAAATATTGATGACAGGCCAACAAATGTAGTCCCATTGCCCATCTTTAAGGGAGAGTACAATGAAGATCCTGATCTTTATGTTGCTGAGTTCATGGTAGCATGTGTAGGCAACAATGCCAAAACTCCCAAGCATTGGTTTTGACAATATTCCCCGTCACTTTCAAAGGTGTGGTATTTCATTGGTATGAGAGACAAGTAGCAAGAACTTTTGGCACATGGAAGGGACAACTTGAAGTTAGCATTTCTTACTAAATTTAGGCGTGAAGGTTTTGAAGAGCGGATGAGAGAGGAGTTCATGAGCTTAAGTCAGTCCTTTGGTGAATGAGTGGAAGCATATGTCTCTAGAATGGAATCCATATTGAAGAGATGGACCAACCATCACTTGGATGAAGGCATCCAGAAGGAAGTTTTTCTTAGAGGCCTATAACCAAAATTCAGCCCTTTGGTGAATAGATGGAAGCGTATGTCTCTACAATGGAATCCATATTGAAGAGATGGACCAACCATCACTTGGATGAAGGCATCCAGAGGGGAGTTTTTCTTAGAGGCCTATAACAAAAAGTTCATAAGTTTGTGGAATTAAGAAGAGTAGAGTCAATCTGCAAGCTACAATGGAAGGTGCAAGACTGTATGATGAAGTTGAAGCAAGGCTGTTGATGACCTCAGGAAGAGGAGACTTGCCTCCTCCCATGCCAAGAATGGTATATCCACCAAATGTAGTCCTAGGGATACTTTTCTACCCCTACCCTCAGATGCAAATAGTGCCAAAATACATTGTACCAAATCCATAGTGGCCGCAAATAATAGTATCTTAAATGATGGCTCAACCACAATAACAATGGACTCAAACAATTTCCCCAATGGCGACTTAACAATAATAGTGGAACCCTACCAAATAGAACCAATAACCACTAGTCTTAACAGGAGCAATAAATTAGAATCAAAAGAGAGAACCCTCAGGAGGGTGGTCAACCCAACCAGTCTATGCAAATATTACATAGGCTTTCCAAAACCCTCTAGCAAATAGTGTGAAAGTGGAATCCAGCCATTGGATGCATGTGGCCAAATCATCCCCCATGGCCATGGCCATGTTGGATGCCACTTCAAGGATAGATCGTCATGGTGGTAGAGGCTTAAGGTGTTCTAGTGGTTTGGTTTGGTTGGGTATGATAGGTTGACTTGGGGCCTGACAGCATCATTACTAGTCGGGTTGGGAGTTACCCAAACACTAGAATCCAGATGAAAATACCCATAGTCGTAATGCAACTTGATAAATAATAGGCATGGGATGACCCCTACACCACATTTGTTGAGAAGTTTGAGTAAGTGTGTGAGGAAAATAGTCTCATGGGCCCCACTCAGTGAGCCCAATCATTTGGTCTGTGCCTAGGAGACAAGGGACATACTTGGTTCACTAGCTTGGACAACACTAAGCGTAGTGACCTCACCAAACTAAAGGATCTCTTCATCAAGAGATTCTCAGAGGTAGGATACTCCGATAACCTGATCATTAAGCTAATGAATGTCAGCTAGAAGGACAAGGAGGACACTAGGCTAGGTGAAAAACATGCATGAGTGCTTCCTTTCCATGAAAGTTATCGTGCTTAACACATTTCTTTTACGTGGAATTAAAACTCGTGGAACCTGGGCTTGAGGGCTCGTGGGAATGTTCACGTGTATGTTCGGGGAAGAACCTCCCACGAGTGCACCTTGCATCTTCTTGGGAGCCATCATAGACGTAGTGTGTTTATGGACTCTGCGGATTCCTTCTAGTCTTTATTCACACTCTCCGAGGCTGCATGTAGGTCGATACCTTTTCCCTTGCGTAGGAATTGGAGATTTACGAGCCTGATTTTTGAAACCGGGGAAGGCAAGTAGAAACAAGGATTATGGGCCTTATCCTTAGAAGCTTCTGATCTTCAGCATAGTCGACGTGGTAGGGGCAAATGATTGGAAGAATGGAAAGGATTGATGACCGCGGGGGGGGGGGGGGGGGGGGTGATTAGGACGATGGGAGGGGAGAAAATGGCAGCAACAGCGGCGCTATAGGCGGTAGTGTTTCTCACGGCAGCGGCAGTAGTCCCTCCTCCTCTCTACGGCAGCCTCCTCTCCTTCCTTTGTTCCTCCTCTCCCCCAGCTCGTGCCACAGGGAGGGTCACGTGTGGTGGTGAGTTGACGGCGGCAACATCAGATTTCGTCCTCTCCCTCTGATCGTGTAGCACCGCAGCCTCTATTGATTCGTTCCTTATTCTTTTCTCTCCCTTACTAAGGGGTGATTTTATAGTGCTAAGGGGGGGGGGGAAGAGACTTCACACACGTGGAGCCCTCATGCTTCTCCTTTCTCCCCATGCACTCCACCTCTACAAGCTCCCCACACACCTCACTTACTTCTTCTCACATTCCCTCTCCTCCAGCCATGCATTGGCTGGGGAAAGGGATAATTAGTAAAAAAATTTGCCTAAATTTTCACCATTTTCAATTTTTCCTTTTCCCCTAGAAGGGAGTTCTCACGTGGCTTTGCGGTTTTAATTCCCAGCCTCATTTGCACAACGCAAATGGACTCGTTATTGCGTGTGCGGGGTAACCACTTGGCCACTGCCATTAGTTGACATGGGAGATGACTTTGCACAGCTTTTACGCGGGAGTGCGGGAATCAAAGTGTCAAGATTGTGGGAGAGAAGGAAGGAGTCTCACTTGTAGCTTTCTTGCTTGCACAATGGGGGAATACACACAAGGGTGGAGGCTGAAAACAGTTTTCCTCTTCTTAGTTTGTGTAAGCCAAAAGAACTCTCTTACAAAGAAATAGAAGAACCCTATATGGGTCTCAAAACCAAACTCAACTAACTAAGGTGGCATACTAACTGAGCCACGAACTAGAGTAGATAAGGATAGCTATCATGTAGCTATTATTCATCGGCGGTGTACCAACCGCGTCTGCAACTGACAAGTCGGTGACATAAGTACTCAACGGTCACCCTGGCGTATCACGAGTGGAGCTCGATATCTCAACACTCCCCCTCGAGCTCAATTCCAATTTTTGCACACCAAGCAGGTCTCTGAACTTGCGCAGCTTCTCTGCGCCCAATGCCTTCGTGAATATGTCAGCTACCTGATCCTCTGTGCTGACATAAACTAGATCAATAAGACCTAGTAAAACCCTCTCCCGCACATAGTGATAATGCACCTCAATGTGCTTTGTTCTAGCATGATAGACTGGGTTATTTGCCAAATGTATACTGCCCATGTTGTCACAATAAATGACAACCGGCCCATCTGTAGGCTGATGCATATCATAAAGTAGCTTATGCAACCAAGCTACCTCACGTGCAGCCATTGCTGCACCCCTGTACTCGGCCTCTGTGCTCGACAAGGCAACTGTAGGCTGTTTCTTGCTGCTCCAAGTGACTGCAACACTCCCGAAAGAGAACACATATCCACTGGTAGATCGTCTATCAGAAATGCTACCAGCCCAATCAGCATCAGTGTATCCATGCAACTGTATCTGAACCCCAGTTTCATAAAATAGTCCATACTGCAATGTGGACTTCACATACCTGAGTATGCGTCTAGCCGCATCCAAATGCGGTTTCCTTGGAGCCTGCATAAACTGACTTACCAATCCAACAGCATAGCTCAAATCTGGCCTGGTAATAGTCATATAAATCAAACTTCCTACTATGCGTCTATACATAGTAGGGTCTTCCAGAAGCTCACCTGCATCTGCGCTCAGCTTCACATTCTGCTCCAAAGGAACTGAAATAGGCTTACAGCCTGTCATCCCATATTTGGACAGCATGTCCAATCCATACTGCCTCTGCAAGAGCTGTATCCCACTTGGTGATCTAATCACCTCAATGCCCAAGAAATAACGCAGCTCTCCCAAATCCTTCATCTCAAACTTCTGCTTCAATAGCATTTTCACATGAAGGATATCTTCATCACTGTCACCTGTCATAATCAAATCATCAACATAAATGACAAGTAGCATAATACCTTTCTCTGTTTTTCTCACATAAAGTGAGAAATCTGCCTTGGAAATCTGAAAGCCAATAGTGACAAGATACTGTCCTATCTTGTCAGACCATGCTCTAGGTGCTTGCTTCAAGCCATACAAGGCTTTCTTCAACCTGCAAACAAACTCAGGATGAACATCATGCACATAACCTGGTGGCTGCTCCATATAGACCTCTTCTTGCAAGTCACCATGCAAGAAGGCATTCTTTACATCCATTTGATGTAAAGACCATTCCTTTGATACAGCCATAGCAATGACTGCTCTTACGGTTGCCATCCTTGCAACCGGACTGAATCTTTCTGTTAGCAGATATTAGTCAGCTCATGGTGTGAGTCTGTGTTAGAGGCTGGGCATTTTATGCAGTATTTTATGGCACATTTTAGTGGCCATTTATGATGTATTATTTAGCATTTGTTGCTGGCCGACCAGCATTAAATGCTGGCCGACCTGCATTTTATGCTCTCCACTTTTGTGGCTATTTATAGGGCTCCTCCTCCACAGTCTTCGGTGCTTCAGCCATCAGTGGAGATCCTTCTGGGAGAGAGGAGCCGGTGCTGAGGAGCCCACGCAGCCAGTGACTCACCGTTGTATGCTACTGTCTCGTGTTCGATATGGATTCCATTTCCCGAGCATACATCTGAGTTCTCATCTGTCTACTGTGTTCATTCTTTCTTCTGTCTTATGTTTCAGCATTTATTTCAGCATATTCTTCACGCTTCCATTGCTGCACCACTTCTGACATGGTATCAGATTTCAGGCTGCAACCTATTTGTGCTGTGTTTTCTTGCTGTTTTCAGGATTTACACCCTTCTTGCTGATCAGGCGGCTGTCCTTCCGGCTGGCGACTGCTGATTTGCTGCTGGCGACAGTGTTTCAGCATTTGCGTTTTGTGTTTTTCTGGACAGATTTGCGTTTACTGCTGTTCCACTCTTTGCTGCCCGTGTTTCCTTCATCAAACTGCTGGCAGCAGTCTTTAGCCCCTGTTTCTTCAGTTTGCAGCCTGTGTTTTGCTGTTTACAGCATTATTTTTGCCTGTTTTTCTGATTATTCAGGCCGTTTTTGCTGTTTTTGGCAGTTTTAACCTGATTTTTTTCACTTTGTACAGCAGCTTTTGGCTTATTTTGGTCAGCCTTTGGGTTATATTGCATGTGAACTCACTATTTTTTGGTGTTTTTGGTTGCGTTTTGGCTGTGCTCACTCTCCAAACGACCTTCTTATCTTCTACTTCTCTTTTCTACCTCCTCCAGATGGCCCCTCCGTGCACCTCAAGTGAAGATAAGTTACATGGACCTGATTATCTCACATGGAGTGCTGTCATGAAAGCTTGGTTTGTGCAGAAGCGGCTATGGTACATCGTCTGTGGAGCTCTTGCTCGACCTCTCCGTCCTTTTTCCTTTTCCTGAAGACTTTGATGAGGACAACCATGAGGAAGCGGTGCTCACATGGGACTCGGACGATGCCCGTGCTTACTCGGCGTTGCTTCGGTGTATTTCTAAAGCGGTCTTACCGGCGGTTACCTCCTGTAGGACATCTCCTGAAGTATGGCAGAAGTTGCAGCAGATGTACGAGGCACCTTCCACCATGCGGGCCGTCACACTTTATGGCCAGCTCCAGCAGATGAAGTTTGAGCCGAAAGATACTATTCAGTCTTTTCTTCTTCATGTTATGCAGGTACAGGACCAGCTTCGGCACATGCAATCTGCTCTTCCCGAGCTGCATCTTGTCGGGACGGTCCTCTACAAGCTCCCCCCGGAGTTTGATGGAGTGGCCAATGCTTTGCGGGCGCAGACATCATCGACTCCTGTCAGTTTTACACATATGACCTCGATGCTTCTTGAGAATGAGGCATCCTTGAGATTACAGGGGCGGCTTCCGGCACATTATGGATGTGAGGCTTATGTAGCTTCAGAGAGGGGTGACGGGAAGAAGAAGTCAAAGGCCCAGTGTTACCACTGTGGCAAGAAGGGACATTTGCGGAAGGACTGCAAGAAGTTAGCGGCTTCCAGGAAGAAGGCGCAGAAGACGAAGCGGGATGCTGACTCTACCGATGAGTCCTCTCCTTCATCAGACTCCGACTCCGATCCTCCGACCAAGGAGAAGTCCAAGGCGCGGAAGGGATCCTCTTCTTCGGATCGCGGGAAGGGCTTGGTGGCCCCTTCCTCGGCTGCTTTCTAGTGGTGGTGATGCGGTCATCCCTCACGACTCTCTTGTGCCAGAGAGGGAGTGTGAGCGGGTGTTGGTGGGGCTGCAGTGCCTCATCTATATTTTGATACAGGTGCACAGGTTCCAGAGAGGGACATCCCTGACGCATCGACGGTATCTGGCAGTGAAATCCTAGAGACTGGTGTTGATTTCTGGGTTCATGATGAGCTGTTCTTCTTGACAGAGAGCGAGAGGCTTTCGTCTGGAGCTCACATGAGGGGACACTTTGGTGGTTTGGCCAAAGGCGGGAACTCCATGGTCACATGTTCAGAGACATGTTTGGAAGATTGGCTTTGTATGTCCTGAGTGACATAGGTGACATTACACAGAGAGCTGCTATGAGTCTTCTCTATTTTCAGGTGTTGTTGGTATGATCGACATCGACATCAGATACTCTCCGAGGCATCTTGGTGGTGGGCTGGCCACTCACCGCTTGGACATCCATGGTCCTTCTGGTGTTTCTTTGTTATGTAGTTTATGACTCTCCATCATTGTACTATTTTATTGTATCCGATCACACATGATCTGAGAGAGGGTGTTAGCAGATATTAGTCAGCTCATGGTGTGAGTCTGTGTTAGAGGCTGGGCATTTTATGCAGTATTTTATGGCACATTTTAGTGGCCATTTATGATGTATTATTTAGCATTTGTTGCTGGCCAACCAGCATTAAATGCTGGCCAACCTGCATTTTATGCTCCCCACTTTTGTGGCTATTTATAGGGTTCCTCCTCCACAATCTTCGGTGCTTCAGCCATCAGTGGAGATCCTTCTGGGAGAGAGGAGCCGGTGCTGAGGAGCCCACGCAGCCAGTGACTCACCGTTGTATGCTGCTGTCTCGTGTTCGATATGGATTCAATTTCCCGAGCATACATCTGAGTTCTCATCTGTCTACTGTGTTCATTCTTTCTTCTGTCTTGTGTTTCAGCATTTATTTCAGCATATTCTTCACGCTTCCATTGCTGCACCACTTCTGACACTTTCTTCATAGTCAATGCCATATATTTGTGCATACCCCTTGACTACTAATCTTGCCTTGTATCTGTTCACAGAACCATCTGCATTGTGCTTCACTTTATAAACCCACTTACAGCCAATTGCATTCTTACCTTTAGGTAAAGGTACCAATTCCCATGTAGCATTTGCTTCCAAGGCATCCATTTCTTCATCCATGGCTTTCTCCCATTTTTCTTTTCCCATGGCTTGCTCAAAAGAAGTGGGTTCTGGTTCATGTATCACTTTGACCATATATGCATAGTGAATGGCTGTAAATCCATCATATTTCAGCCTATCCACAGGATACCTAGCTCTCGTAGACCTGCGCAAAGTAGGTTCACTCCCAGGTGCTCTCAAAACATCCCTGGTTTTCCTTACTCCAGGTGTAACAATAGAAGGAATGCCAAACTCATCATCAATGCTCTGTTCTGAGCCACTGGATTCACCATCCACATAAGAGTGACCTGCATTCACATCAAACATGGGCTCATCAACCTTCTCTTTTCCTTTTCGTGATACCTGCATATCACTATCTGCATTGCTTTGAGAAGATTCTCCTGATCTCAATCTACCTCTCCATGGTGAAGAATGTGAACCACTGCTAGAGGGTGCTCCAGGTCCACTAATATTTTGTGACTGTTGCTGTGAATTCTGTGTAGCATTACCATTTTGTGCATCTACATCATCAATCACATTTACTGGTTTATACCAGCTACTCATCTCATAAAAAACAACATCTCTGCTCACTGTAAACTTACGAGTAGAAGGGTTATAGCATCTATACCCTTTTTGCTGCAGAGAGTAACCAATAAAGATGCACTTCTCAGCTTTTGGATCCAACTTGGATCTCAACTCATCTGGCACATGTACATAGGCAATGCAACCAAAAATTTTCAAATGAGAAATATCTGGTTTCCTACCAGTATACCTCTCCTCTGGAGTCACCCCATGTATTGCTGCAGTGGGAGTCCTGTTCATTATATAGACTGCTGTAGCAACTGCTTCAGCCCAATAAAAATCTGGCAGGTCTTTTTCATTGAGCATGGCACGAGATACCTCTCCAATATGCCTGTTTTTCCTTTCTGCAATTCCATTTTGTTGTGGGGTATGACTGCATGGATATTGCTGCTTTATGCCATGCTCCTGCAGGAACCTTGCAAACTCATTTGAGAGGTACTCTCCCCCTCCATCTGACCTTAGGCATTTTATTTGCAGGCCTGTTTCTTTTTCAACCATAGCTTTAAGAGTTTTGAAATGCCCAAAAACTTCACTTTTCTTTTTCATAAAATACACCCAAACTTTTCTGCTATAGTCATCAATAAAAGTAACAAAATAATGATAGCCTCCAAGAGATGCAGCTTTAGTAGTCCACACATCAGAGTGGATTAATTCCAATGGCTTCTTACTCTCTTGAACATGTCTAGGAAATGGTTTCCTTGCATGTTTTCCAAATTGACAGGCTTCACATACCTTATGCATTTCTGCAACCTTGAATCTAGGCAATCCTGCAACAATATTTTGGGCCTGCATTGATTTAAGTCGCTGTACATTAACATGACCAATGCGTTTATGCCAGATATCAATATCTGCAACTACACCGGTCCCATGTGCAAACATTGCTGCACTCAATTCAGACATGTCTGCATCCAACGTAAACATTCTGCCCTTCTTCTTCCCTTTTGCTATCAAGCGACCTTTATTTTTCATATCCTCAACAAAGTATCCATGAGGATTAAATCTGACCTGCAAGCCCTGCTCAACCATTTGACCAACAGAAACCAGATTCTTGGTGATATTCGGGACATGAAATACATCGGACAGGTATTTCTTTTTCCCATCCTGCATAGCAAGGGAATTTTTCCAATCTGCACAATAGGATGTGCAGTATCATCACCAGTCTCCACAAATCCTGGTTTTTCCATTTTCCTTGCATCCTCCATCCATTCTGCATGACCTGTCATGTGGTTTGATGCACCTGAGTCAACATACCATACATCATTGCTTTCTTCTGCACTTGTCACAGAATTGTTCATGTGCTGTACCATGAACAAATGCTCATTTCTGTCATCACCCTGTCTACTAGAAGATGCATAATTTCCTTGTTGTAGTTTTCCATTCATGATGTCATTCTGCTTTTTATAGCAGTCTTTAGCCATATGACCCATTTTACCACAGTAGTAGCATTCAACATTACTGTTTGCATTTTGACCTCTTTGCCATCCACCACGACCTCTTTGGCTCCCCCTACCTCTAGAGTTACCACGTCCTCCTCCATAGGACTGGTTTTCTTGAGTTTGCTGCATATTCTGATTTCTACCACGGCCTCCAAATCGGCCTCCTCTACCTCTGCCTCTACCTCTTCCAGCATTTGAGTAGAAGACAGCTTCTTTTGAAGTTCCTCCTGAAGAAGATGCACCACCATTTCTCTGCTCCTCAGAAATTAGAAGAGCAATCAACTCCTCAAAATCAGGAAATCTTTCACGGACAGAAATGGATGTTCGAAACTGTGCATAATCCTTTCCTAGACCATTCAAGGTCACAGAAACAAAATCATCATCTTCCACTGGCGACCCAATGGAAGCAAGTGCATCTGCAATCTTCTTCACCTTCATGTGGTAGTCATTGATGCTCATATTTTCTCTTTGCACATTATGCAACTCTTGCTTGAGCTGCATTTTCCTGGCTTGAGTATTTGTACTATACATTTTTGACAAAGTATCCCATGCCTCCTTTGGCGTACTTGCATCCTGAATATGCACAATCATAGAGTCTGAAATACTGATAGACAGCCAGTACATAACTTTCCTAGCTCTCTCATGCCATGCTTTAAATGCCTGCATTTGCTGTTGATTGGGAACATCAGGAAGAACTGGTTCTTCTTCATTTCTTGCAACAAATTCCCAATATCCTTTTCCCATAAGGAAATTCGTCATTCTAAACTTCCATGCTTGGAAGTTGTTCTTGTCAAGATTTTCAGTGACAATCTGTGAGAGAGAATCAGATGCCATTACAGAATACTGCAAAAAATTCTGTCACTGCAAAAAACACAGCTTCACCCTCACAAGGGCAAATCTGCAAAACTGGCGAAAGTGGTATTTGACCACACAGTCACTTCCTAGTGACGATTTTGCATCAACAGGCAACAGGGATGATTCTGTAACTCCCAATGTCTCTGCACACAAGCATACGATGCAATCTCTGTGGTAACTTTTCACCGATCTGTAGAACAGTGGTCGCACAGCATAAAACAGGGCCTTTTCCTGAGTGCGTGCAGAAAACTTCCGCCTTCAAAACAGGCCCCGAAATGGCCTCAAATCAAAAAAACAGGGTCGCCAAGAGCTAAAGCTCTTGCCGCAGCATATACTGCCCTCTTGCTTCAACGCGAAGGGCGTCTCAACCTGAGACAATGCATTCTTGCAATTTTCGGCTGTGCTACCTGCAGAGATATGCTCCCAAAACAGAAAATGAAAGCAACACTGCTCCTCTTACCAGACCACCGCGAGCTTGGCTTGCTTTCTTGAGCTCCTTATCACGAACAAGGCTCTGATACCATGTCAAGATTGTGGGAGAGAAGGAAGGAGTCTCACTTGTAGCTTTCTTGCTTGCACAATGGGGGAATACACACAAGGGTGGAGGCTGAAAACAGTTTTCCTCTTCTTAGTTTGTGTAAGCCAAAAGAACTCTCTTACAAAGAAATAGAAGAACCCTATATGGGTCTCAAAACCAAACTCAACTAACTAAGGTGGCATACTAACTGAGCCACGAACTAGAGTAGATAAGGATAGCTATCATGTAGCTATTATTCATCGGCGGTGTACCAACCGCGTCTGCAACTGACAAGTCGGTGACATAAGTACTCAACGGTCACCCTGGCGTATCACGAGTGGAGCTCGATATCTCAACACAAAGCTCCTTAATATTTCGAACGGAAATATTACATGCGAGCTCCATACTCTACCATTTCATGCATGCAACCGAGCGCTTAGAGTAAACAAAAATCCTACGACTCGTCCTTGTTTCATGCACGTAGCTAACCATTTTATCTCTTCCACAAGAAATAATATATAATTAACTATAATGCTTAAGGAACCTGGGTTTGATTCGTGTTCGTAGGGGTGTTTATTGCATTGGTCGCTCCGCTCACCTCTCCTGCATTGCCGGTACCAACAGTAGCTTTGGCACCTACACTTCCCGCGATTTTCTTCTTGGGAGCCATTCGCCTTGCGGAGATTGGACAGTCCGGATCTTGACGGTTTTCAGGATGACATGTTCGGGTAGGAAAGATTGTTGGATGGGGTCCTTCGTCGAGGGGGTGGTTTGAGTGTGGCTCCTTGAAGTTACTCACCAACTCTCACTCGAGCTCTCACTCCCTCTCCTTCTTTCGCTCTCTCTCTCTTCTTCTTCTTTGTCTCTTCTTCTCTCTCTCTCCTCTTCCTCTTCTACTTCTTCCTCTCTTCTTCTCCTTCTTCTCTTCTTCTTCTCTTCTTCTCTTCTTCTCTCCCTCTCCTCTTTCCCTTCTCTCTCTCCTTCCCTTTTTCTTCTTTTCTCTTATTCTCCTACTCTCTCTCTCTCTCTTCTTCTTCTCTTATTCTCTCCTCTCCTTCTACCTCTTCTTCTTCTTCTTCTACTACTACTTCTCTCCTCTCTCCTTCTACCTCTTCTTCTTCTTCTTCTACTTCTCTCCTTCTCCTTCTCCTTCTCCTTCTCCTCTCCTCTCTTCTACCCCTCTTTTTTTCTCCTTCTTCTACTTCTCTCTCTCCTTCTCTTCCCTCCTTCTCCTTCTCTCCCTCTTCTTCTCTTCTCTCTCCCGCTCCTTCTTTTTCTCTCCTTCTCCTTCTCTCCCTCTTCTTCTCTTCTCTCCCTCTTCTTCCCTTCTCTCTTCTAGTCCTTCTTCTCACTCTCCCTCACGGGGGCCCGCGGCATCTAGCGATCAGGAGGAGGGAGTGGCTACGGTCGAAAGCCCCAGGGGGGGTTTAGTCGGAACGAGGGGGGAGGGGGGAACTATCCATCTAAGGGAGGAGGGGGCGTTGTCATCGCCTGCTAGGGGCCGCTCTATACCAGCACAGAGGAGGCATAGCATTGTCTTCCGGCCAACAGGGGGCAGCCTTTATAAGTTGGGGGGAGGACAGCGCCTCTTGCCACTTAGGGGGCTGCATGCCCCCCTTCCTTCATCACTTCTACTCTCTCTCTCTCTCTCCGCGCCATGCACATGGCAGGGGGAGAGAGAGGGAGAGTTTTTTTAAAATAAATCAAAATTTTTTTGAAAAATCTAGAAGGGGGGGTGAGTTCCTATGGGGGAAGGCACCGGGGTCACGAGGGGGGGAGGGAATGTTACACTTCATCATGACAACCTTTGTCACTTTTATGGCAGCTTGGATTTCTAGGTTTGTTGTGACCACGAGAATATCTTGACAATGAATTATTAACAATTTTTGATATATTTACTTACCAAAACATAACATTTTAAAAAATATAAAAAATTTTGAGACCTCAAAACTCCCATAATGAACACCCTAGCATCCTTGAGTTCATCTAACAAATCATTAATGAGGGGGATTGGGTATCTATTCTTTATAGTGCTCTTGTTGAGGTTTCAATAATCACTACACATTCTGTAGGATCCATCTTTCTTCTTAACACTACAAGGAATAAGCAAAAGGTGATTGACTAGGTTGAATAAATCCCATTTCTAGCAAGTCTTTAACTTATTTCTCCACTTCTTATCTTTCGTACTTTGACAACCTATAAGGGGATTTCTTGATAGTTTTAGTATCAAGTGCCAAATGAATAGGATGGTCCACTTTTCTCTTAGGTAGTAGGGATGTAGGAGATTGAAATATGTCTTTAAACTCTCCTAAAATTTTACAAAGACATGCATTGTGCTCTTTAGGTATAGAAGATTATTGATTTTCATCCATCTTTGAGAGGAAAAGTGCGAAAATACAAGCCATTGCATTGATTTCTCTCTTCATATTCTTTTTGCTGAATACTTCCACTTGTTTTCTCTCTATGTCATTAATTGTTACTTGTTGCTCCTTTCAAGTAAACTCCATAAACATATGATTAAGATCCAATGAAAACTTTTTAATATTTTTAAGCCAATAGCACAACCAATAATGATGTCTATAGGATCCATATCTAGGACAATCAAGTCCCTCATAATGGTTTAAGACTGTGATAGATCAACGGGTGTTTATAGGAATATCTCCTTAACTTCTTGAGCTCCATTTGCCTCTTGTACCTTCAGTGGGTTGTCCATCTCTTGAGGTAATAACTTCAACTCAAATAATGATTTAACATTGACAAAGCTATGTGTGCTGTCCATATCAATAAGAATATGAGAAACCTTATAATTATTCGTGTCTGAAGTGTATTCTCTCCTTTACAACCCATCCAAGTGTTTTGGGATATAGAGCATAGTATGGGCGAGCATGCAAGAGTTGTAGAATTATCCACCGGTTAGAACAAATGGACCACCTAGATTGAATGGAAACATGTTGACTAACTCTAAGTTCTCATATACAAACTAATCATCATGATCATGTATCTCATCACACAAGTAGAAGCTACCTCATCCTGTGGTAAGCCTTCCTTCTACGATTCATCTTCATATGAATCTACTATGATCACCATATTAAATTTTGTGTTGTTGGTTTTGCACTTCTATTATGATCAAGTGACCATTTTTCTCCACATTTGAAACATAGTTCTTTTAACTTGACATTAGAGAAGGGTTTACTACCAATGGTGACTGTTTAGCTCCAGTTTCAACTCTCTTGAAATCCCCTTTTGGATCAACCTTATACCTAAAATTTTTCCCTTGTTTAGAAGTATATGTTGTAGGGTATATAGGAATCTTGCTAAAAGTGTTTGAAGTCTTTTTCTCATGTCTATAAGTCTCTCTTTACTAGCTGAAATCCTTACTGGCTACTTTGAATGATAAGTGGCTCTTATTTTTTGGACTAAAAAGAGCTCACTTCTCTTCTATATTTCTAGCTATAGCCTTTAGCATATTGTATGGCTGCATATACATTCACAAACTTTGCGACCCCTACCTCTACTAAAAGAATGAATTGCTTAACTCTTGATGGACCACCCTATTCATCGATCGAGTGTATAAACTTGGGCTTCCCTTGACTTCACATTGTCATTTGGAATTGATGTCCCATTATCATTGAAAGGTGGAGTGCTTTGCCACTTATTACCCAAGTTGCTGAAATGGTGATCATTTGATCAAACTTAGTGTCCAATAATTGATCATGCTACCCAAACTTCTCAAAGTGATTGATTATTTGTCCAAACTCATTATCAATTTTTTGGTTCAATTGAATGATATCCTCATTCACTCATTTAATCCTATGAGAAACTTGTTGGAACTCATTTGAATCATGTGATGTGTTCACTTTAGACATATTTACCACATCAATAAGGTCTCTTGTCCATTGTGATTCTTCATGTATGTTGCTATCATTCCTATGATTTTGTCCATGATATTTTGCTCTAATGGATGAATTTATCTATGTATGTTACTCGGATAAGTCTTCATTTATACTCTCCAACATTTACTACTTTTTATTTCTAGCCTTTAGAATGGTTGTAGTAAAAGAAGACTATCGGCCAATAAATGCGATATACCAAGAGTTGTACCCCTTCAATCCTTGTGTTTATGAGCTCAAAATGAAGCTTAGTATGTGTAGATAGGAAGCTTTACTGAAATTACAAGTTGCAATTGGGTAAGGGGTAGTCCCATACCAAAATAATGTATCTTGCTTTTAGCTATTTAGGAACTATTTTTTAGTGACCACCTACTATTAGAAAAATGGGAATAACTTTTGTCCCACAACACCCACTACCAAACTTCTTGATTAAAATTGAAGCTTGCTTTATCCTCTACACATGGAGTATAAAGGTTCTATGTCATAATTAAAATATTTAATTTTGAATTTATAGACTGTGACAATAATTTATTTGATCCTGTAATTGCCCTGTTTTGTCAAATTTGATCATGGCTATGCATCATACAGCTATAATCACTAAAGTACAAAATGTGTATCCTTTATATACCATATAGCCACCTATAAATGATATGTACATCTGTAATGAACTGTAACTTTTAGTGTTTACTGGCTTGTTTTAATAAATTTTAATGCTTTATTTGTTGAGGGATAAAATGGAAAATCGGGCATCTAAATGGTCTCTAAAAATTTGAAAGGTGTGCAAAGTTCATTTTGGATTTTTTCGGGCTAGGTTGTGCATCCTTATGGAGTCTTAAATAGAAAGGAAGGGCCATGTCCCTTTTGTCTTGCTATGCCATCCGAATTCGATCTTTTTTCTTGATCAGTATGTATACATGGCAAAGCTAGTGTGCTAGAAAAAAAGAATACTTTGCATGGCTGAAATAAATCTTTGGGAATTCAAAGAGATGCATGAATTTAAAAGTTGAATGAGATGAAGAGGATTGAGAAACATTTACCTTTAATAATCGGTGTCTCATTGATCTACTCAAATCACATTTTATAATTTTCTTGGGTATCTCAATGTGTAGGATCACAAAAAATCAATATTTAAGGATTAGGCAATAACATGAGCAAGAATTCATTGAAATTTTCAAATTGGAATGTACTATCATACATATTTCAACCATGAAAATATCAATTATGGAAATCAAGTTGAAGGACTGAATTATCCATCATTTCATGATAGAGATTCAATCAATAATTAATAGGCATTAAATTTCAGCATAAATGGATTGTATTTGGCACTTAAACAAAGATGACATGTCTAATTCAACCCCTCCTTCAGCATTGGCTAAGCCTCAATAATTGGAATTGGAGAGACTAAAAAAGAGTAGATGATACCTTGTTTAATGCTTGAGAATATTATCACATTGTAAAATGGATCAAATGCCTTCACAAAAGTTGGTGGAAACTTTGTATTAGCCTTTCATTGATTAAGATTCCACTTGAAGTCCTCGAAATATTCAAGAATGCCAACCTGGAACAATTGTTTCTTGCAAGATTGAAGAGTGTTCAAATACCCATAAATTTGTACTGACGCCTTCAAGTAAGGCTCAAAATCATTATAAAGCTTCAAGAAATACTTCATTTCTTGATTAAACACACATAAATTTGAACCAATGCCTTCAAGTAAGGCTCAAGATCAATCCAAAGCTTCAAGAAATACTTCAAATCTTGATTAGAAACAAAAATCTAAGAAATTTTTCAAAAATTCATAATTGTCTAAGTATTTAAGAGGAAGGAAATGCTATGAACTAAGGTCTTTTGCTTCAATGTGGGATCAATCTTGATGGAATGGCCTTGAACTTGATACTTTGAAGTAAAACACTTCATAATCCCCATGATTAAATCATAAATTGAATGGCAAGCTCAACACTGCAGACATTGATGATGGACTATCTGGCTAGATGGGTCTGCGCTATTGAAAGATAGGCATGTGAATCCTATGTATACAAGGGTGGATAAGGGTCTGCATAGTTGAAAGATAGGCATGTGAATCCTATGTATACAAGGGTGGATAAGGGGAGCTATGTGTAAATGAACTGGAGGACAAGGGAGCAGGGGAAAAACCTAACCCTAACTTCTTGAGAGGCTATGTAAACTGCCTAAAGGTCACTCTCACAGCTGAGGAGAGTGTACTGGTTGTACTTATGAACAACTCACTAAGCACGATCTTCTTATTATACTTGAGATCTCTCTCTCCCTCTTGCACACTCTCATGCTTCCACTCTAATATTTCAACATGGTATCAGAGCGAACTTTGATCCAACAAGCTTCCTTCAACCATATCCTAACCTAAGTGCATAAGAAGATCTTTTGCCTTCTCTTTTACCTTCTTCTCCACCATAGCTAGCTTGACCCCCTGACCTTGGAGGAGCTGGTGTGTGCAAAGGAGGCAATATTAGCTCCTGATTTCTTTTGGAGACTTCATCCCTAGCTCAAGGTGCTCTAGCATGCATGAAACATGAAGATTAGGTGATGTAGAGGGCAACATTGCATTTTCTCCCAAAACTGGCACAGAATTGCAGGTGACACATCTTGGGCTACTGTGCGTGTGCAATGTTGGCATCTACCATTGGGATTTGTTAGGCCCCCTAGTGGGCCATCTCGCTTTAGAAGGGTTTGAACGAATTCCTCTCCTACTATCTGTTGTGACCAAAACCCTAATTGTGGGTTTTCTAGCAGCCATAGCTAGGAAGCTTCAAGCTTTTCTATTTTCACTTTTTTCAATTTGGGAATCATTAATAATGATTCTAATCACTAAAGCATATTCTATTAAGTGTGTTCTTGATCTTTGAGAAGCTTCAACACTCGGGGGACATCATAAGCTCATTAAGAAGCCGACTCTCAACATTGGTCCTCCTCAGTCAAGTATTTCAATAAGCTTGACAAGGTAAAAACCTAAACATCTCAAGTGGTTTTAATCTTGAGATGAGTGCTTTTTAGCACTAAAAAGGCATTTAGTGACATTTAATTGCTAGTGCCTTATGATGAAAAATGAACATGGATGCAATTGAAATCTCCTCAGACTCTTCACCAAGTGTCAAAGTTATTGATCAACTGTATCCAACCAAATATTCATCCACTAAGCCACAAGGTGGGGAGGAGCTAGAGGTTCAATCAAAGTTCATCTCATTGAAGCCCCAAAAGACAGTAAAACCTAAATCAAGGGTCGTCTGAAGGAAAGGACCACCAAAATCTTACCTTGAGGTACTACATATGTATGGTTTTAAACCTTTTTCAACCTTATAATTTTAAAAGTTGGTTATCATTTGTAAGGCTATCATTTCTGTCAATTGGTTCATAATTGGACATTTGTAAAGGACTAGATACTACCATTGCCAATCAACAAGACCTTCCTATTATGGCAATGACTTATGAAAATGTTAGGCCTCAAATATGAAAGTTTAATGGAAAATTTTTCCATCCCTAGCAAGTCCTAGTGAAGTATAAAATGATGGAACGGGGCTACTGGCCCTTCATAAAAGGGACCAAGGTTATTGGTCCATCAAATCCCCTTGATGTAGAAGATGATGAAATAGCTCAAGCCATCATCATGCTTCATCTAGATGGATCCCTAACTCATCATATTGACCAACTCTCCACTTCCAAGGAGAAATGGGATGAGCTTCAAAAGCTCTATGGTGCTATAGGGAAGAACTCTAAGATTTTTCTAAAGATTGGACTTTTTAGCTTGGAGTACAAACAAAGAGAAGACCTATGTAAGTTGATTTCACATATGAAGGGGCTCATGAGACAGCTAGCCTTCGTTCAAGCATCGATTCATGATGAAGATGCCATTTCCATCCTTCTGAAAGCTACAAAGAAGGTCTTTCCAACCATTGTTACTACCCTTACTAATATCCCTAATCCAACTTTGGCAAGCACCATCTAGTCCTGCTTAGATGAGGAGAAGAGGAGTCAAGGATTTACTTCAACAACCCATGAGAAAGTCTTGGTACATATTGTCTTTGCCAAATTCTCCTTTTGCAATAATAAGGGACATCTTGTTAGTAATTGTTGGAAAAAATATCCCAAAAAAATGAAGTGTAACAAGTGTAAGAAGACAGGGTATATTACTAGTAAATGCCCTACCACTCTTGAAGTACCAAACGAATTGGAGGCCAACTTTGTCTCCAAAGCATGTGAAGATAGACTTTTCTAAATCCTCTACTTATAGCCTAATTTATAAAGGCATCCCATTTTTTTAAAGGGGGAATCTTAAACATGCATTGTAGTCCAATGCCACTCTAGCATTGAGGGGGGTGTTGAAAGATAGGTATGTAAGCCCTATGTATACAAGAGTAGATAAGGGTAGCTAGGTGTAAATGAATTGGAGGATAGGGGAGTAGGGGAAAACCCTAACCCTATCTTCTAGAGAGGCTATATAAATTTCCTAAAGGTCACTCTCACAGTGGAGGAGAGTGTACTAGTTGTACTTGTGAACAACTCACTAGGCAAGATCTTCTTGTACTTGAGCGCTCTCTCTCTCCCTCTTGTGCACACTCTCATGCTTCCACTTTGATATTTCAACACACACATCCACATTTAGCATATCGATGGTCATTATGACCCTCATATGGCCACTGAATTATCACCTATTATATTTAGATTATTGCACCTACCTAGAACCAGCATAGTTGTAGTGCCAATCGATTAGGATAGTTAGTTATGCACTGTTTGATTTAGTAAGCCACTTTCCTTTATGTTGTATCCTTTCTATACTTTGTGTACATTGTATTGTGTAGAAGAAGAAAGAAAACCAGCAAGAAAATGTTTTGACCTCCATCTCTTCTTATGTCATTGAGTTCCTCTTTTGTGTATGGTGTGTGTTTGGCACAACAACTCAAGCAAGTTCCCCCATCAGGCGATTCTTAACTGTCAAGATTGTGGGAGAGAAGGAAGGAGTCTCGCTTGAAGCTTTCTTGCTTGCACAATGGGGGAAGACACACAAGGGTGGAGGCTGAAAACAGTTTTCCTCTTCTTAGTTGTGTAAGCCAAAAAAGAACTCAAGTACAAAGAAATAGAAGAACCCTAGATATGGGTCTCAAAACCAAACTCAACTAACTAAGGTGGCATACTAACTGAGCCACGAACTAGAGTAGATAAGGATAGCTATCATGTAGCTATTATTCATGGGCGGTGTACCAACCGCGTCTGCAACTGACAAGTCGGTGACATAAATACACAACGGTCACCCTGGCGTATCACGAGTGGAGCTCGATATCTCAACACTCCCCCTCGAGCTCAATCCCAATTCCTGCACACCAAGCAGGTCTCTGAACTTGCGCAGCTTCTCTGCGCCCAATGCCTTCGTGAATATGTCAGCTACCTGATCCTCTGTGCTGACATAAACTAGATCAATAAGACCTAGTAAAACCCTCTCTCGCACATAGTGATAATACACCTCAATGTGCTTTGTTCTAGCATGATAGACTGGGTTATTTGCCAAGTGTATACTACTCATGTTGTCACAATAAATGACACTGGCCCATCTGTAGACTGATGCATATCATAAAGTAGCTTATGCAACCAAGCTATCTCACATGCAGCCATTGCTGCACCCCTGTACTCAGCCTCTGTGCTCGACAAGGCAACTGTAGGCTGTTTCTTGCTGCTCCAAGTGACTGCAGCACTCCCAAAAGAGAACACATATCCACTAGTAGATCGTCTATCAGAAATACTACCAGCCCAATCAGCATCAGTGTATCCATGCAACTGTATCTGAACCCCAGTCTCATAAAATAGTCCATACTGCAATGTGGACTTCACATACCTGAGTATGCGTCTAGCCGCATCCAAATGCGGTTTCCTTGGAGCCTGCATAAACTGACTTACTAATCCAACAGCATAGCTCAAATCTGGCCTGGTAATAGTCATATAAATCAAACTTCCTACTATGCGTCTGTACATAGTAGGGTCTTCTAGAAGCTCACCTGCATCTGTGCTCAGCTTCACATTCTGCTCCAAAGGAACTGAAATAGGCTTACAGCCTGTCATCCCATATTTGGACAGCATGTCCAATCCATACTGCCTCTGCAAGAGTTGTATCCCACTTGGTGATCTAATCACCTCAATGCCCAAGAAATAACGCAGCTCTCCCAAATCCTTCATCTCAAACTTCTGCTTCAATAGCATTTTCACATGAAGGATATCTTCATCACTGTCACCTGTCATAATCAAATCATCAACATAAATGACAAGTAGCATAATACCTTTCTCTGTTTTCCTCACATAAAGTGAGAAATCTGCCTTGGAAATCTGAAAGCCAATAGTGACAAGATACTGTCCTATCTTGTCAGACCATGCTCTAGGTGCTTGCTTCAAGCCATACAAGGCTTTCTTCAACCTGCAAACAAACTCAGGATGAACAGCATGCACATAACCTGGTGGCTGCTCCATATATACCTCTTCTTGCAAATCACCATGCAAGAAGGCATTCTTTACATCCATCTGATGTAAAGACCATCCCTTTGATGCAGCCATAGCAATGACTGCTCTTACGGTTTCCATCCTTGCAACCGGACTGAATGTTTCTTCATAGTCAATGCCATATGTTTGTGCATACCCCTTGACTACTAATCTTGCCTTGTATCTGTTCACAGAACCATCTGTATTGTGCTTCACCTTATAAACCCACTTACAGCCAATTGCATTTTTACCTTTAGGCAAAGGTACCAATTCCCATGTAGCATTTGCTTCCAAGGCATCCATTTCTTCATCCATGGATTTCTCCCATTTTTCTTTTCCCATGGCTTGCTCAAAAGAAGTGGGTTCTGGTTCCTGTATCACTTTGACCATATATGCATAGTGAATGGCTGTAAATCCATCATATTTCAGCCTATCCACAGGATACCTAGCTCTCGTAGACCTGCGCAAAGTAGGTTCACTCCCAGGTGCTCTCAAAACATCCCTAGTCTTCCTTACTCTAGGTGTAACAATAGAAGGAATACCCAACTCATCATCAATGCTCTGCTCTGAGCCACTGGATTCACCATCCACATAAGAGTGACCTGCATTCACATCAAACATGGGCTGATCAACCTTCTCTTTTCCTTTTCGTGATACCTGCATACCACTATCTGCATTGCTTTGAGAAGATTCTCCTGATCTCAATCTGCCTGTCCATGGTGAAGAATGTGAACCACTGCTAGAGGACGCTCCAGGTCCACTAATATTTTGTGACTGCTGCTGTGAATTCTGTGCAGCATTACCATTTTGTGCATCTACATCATCAATCACATTTACTGGTTTATACCAGCTACTCATCTCATCAAAAACAACATCTCTGCTCACTGTAAACTTACGAATAGAAGGGTTATAGCATCTATACCCTTTTTGCTGCAGAGAGTAACCAATAAAGATGCACTTCTCAGCTTTTGGATCCAACTTGGATCTCAGCTCATCTGGCACATGTACATAGGCAATGCAACCAAAAATTTTCAAATGAGAAATATCTGGTTTCCTACCAGTATACCTCTCCTCTGGAGTCATTCCATGTATTGCTGCAGTGGGAGTCCTGTTCATTATGTAGACTGCTGTAGCAACTGCTTCAGCCCAATAAAAATCTGGCAAGTCTTTTTCATTGAGCATGGCATGAGATACCTCTCCAATATGCCTGTTTTTCCTTTCTGCAATTCCATTTTGTTGTGGGGTATAACTGCATGAATAGTGTTGCTTTATGCCATGCTCCTGCAAGAACTTTGCAAACTCATTTGAGAGGTACTCTCCCCCTCCATCTGACCTTAGGCATTTTATCTGCAAGCCTGTTTCTTTTTCAACCATAGCTTTAAGAGTTTTGAAATGCCCAAAAACTTCACTTTTCTTTTTCATAAAATATACCCAAACTTTTCTGCTATAGTCATCAATAAAACTGACAAAATAATGACAGCCTCCAAGAGATGTAGCTTTAGTTGTCCACACATCAGAGTGGATTAATTCCAATGGCTTCTTACTCTCTTGAACATGTCTAGGAAATGGTTTCCTTGCCTGTTTTCCAAACTGACAGGCTTCACATACCTTATGCATTTCTGCAACCTTGAATTTCGGCAAACCTGCAACAATATTTTGGGCCTGTATTGATTTAAGTCGCTGTACATTAACATGACCAATGCGTTTATGCCAGATATCAATATCTGCAACTACACCGGTCCCATGTGCAAACATTGCTGCACTCAATTCAGACATGTCTGCATCCAATGTAAACATTCTGCCCTTCTTCTTTCCTTTTGCTATCAAGCGACCTTTATTTTTCATATCCTCAACAAAGCATCCATGAGGATTAAATCTGACCTGCAAGCCCTGCTCAACCATTTGACCAACTAAAACCAGATTCTTGGTGATATTCGGGACATGAAATACATCGGACAAGTATTTCTTTTTCCCATCCTGCATAGACAAAAGAATTTTTCCAATCTGCACAATAGGATGTGCAGTATCATCACCAGTCTCCACAAATCCTGGTTTTTCCATTTTCCTTGCATCCTCCATCCATTCTGCATGACCTGTCATATGGTTTGATGCACCTGAGTCAACGTACCATACATCGTTGCTTTCTTCTGCACTTGTCACAGAATTGTTCATGTGCTGCACCATAAACAGATGCTCATTTCTGTCATCACCCTGTCTACTAGAAGATGCATAATTCCCTTGTTGCAGTTTTCCATTCATGATGTCATTCTGCTTTTTATAGCAGTCTTTAGCCATATGACCCATTTTACCACAGTAGTAGCATTCAACATTACTGTTTGCATTTTGACCTCTTTGCCATCCACTACGACCTCTTTGGCTCCCCCTGCCTCTAGAGTTACCACGTCCTCCTCCATAGGACTGGTTTTCTTGAGTTTGCTGCATATTCTGATTTCTACCACGGCCTCCAAATCGGCCTCCTCTACCTCTGCCTCTACCTCTTCCAGCATTTGAGTAGAAGACAGCTTCTTTTGAAGTTCCTCCTGAAGAAGATGCACCACCATTTCTCTGTTCCTCAGAAATTAGAAGAGCAATCAACTCCTCAAAATCAGGAAATCTTTCACGAACTGAAATGGATGTCTGAAACTGTGCATAATCCTTTCCTAGACCATTCAAGGTCACAGAAACTAAATCATTATCTTCCACTGGTGACCCAATGGAAGCAAGTGCATCTGCAATCTTCTTCACCTTCATGTGGTAGTCGTCGATGCTCATATTTTCTCTTTGCACATTGTGCAACTCTTGCTTGAGCTGCATTTTCCTGGCTTGCGTATTTGTGCTATACATTTTTGACAAAGTATCCCATGCCTCCTTTGGCGTACTTGCATCCTGAATATGCACAATCATAGAGTCTGAAATGCTGATAGACAGCCAATACATAACTTTCCTGGCTCTCTCATGCCATGCTTTAAATGCCTGCATTTGCTGTTGATTGGGAACATCAGGCAGAACTGGTTCTTCTTCATTTCCTGCAACAAATTCCCAATATCCTTTTCCCATAAGGAAATTCGTCATTCTAAACTTCCATGCTTGGAAGTTGTTCTTGTCAAGCTTTTCAGTGACAATCTGTGAAAGAGAATCAGATGCCATTACAGAAGACTGCAAAAAATTCTGTCACTGCAAAAACCACAGCTTCACCCTCACAAGGGAAAATCTGCAAAACTGGCGAAAGTGGTATTTGACCACACAGTCACTTCCTAGTGACGATTTTGCATCAACAGGCAACAGGGATGATTCTGTAACTCCCAATGTCTCTGCACATAAGCATACGATGCAATTTCTACAGTAACTTTTCACCGACCTGTAGAATAGTGGCTGCACAGCATAAAACTGGGCTTTTTCCTGAGTGCGTGCAGAAAACTTCCGTCTCCAAAACAGGCCCCGAAATGGCCTCAAATCAAAAAAACAAGGTCGCCAAGGGCTAAAGCCCTCCCCCGCAGCATATACTGCCCTTTTGCTTCACCGTGAAGGGCGTCTCAACCTGAGACAATGCACTCCTGCACTTTCCGACTGTGCTACCTGCAGAGATCTGCTCCCAAAACAGAAAATGAAAGCAACACTGCTCCTCTTACCAGACCACCGCGAGCTTGGCTTGGTTTCTTGAGCTCCTTACCACGAACAAGACTCTGATACCATGTCAAGATTGTGGGAGAGAAGGAAGGAGTCTCGCTTGAAGCTTTCTTGCTTACACAATGGGGGAAGACACACAAGGGTGGAGGCTGAAAACAGTTTTTCTCTTCTTAGTTGTGTAAGCCAAAAAAGAACTCAAGTACAAAGAAATAGAAGAACCCTAGATATGGGTCTCAAAACCAAACTCAACTAACTAAGGTGGCATACTAACTGAGCCACGAACTAGAGTAGATAAGGATAGCTATCATGTAGCTATTATTCATGGGCGGTGTACCAACCGTGTCTGCAACTGACAAGTCGGTGACATAAATACACAACGGTCACCCTGGCGTATCACGAGTGGAGCTCGATATCTCAACATTAACATGGTATCAGAGTGACACCACTGAGAGAGGCTGGTTTTGAAGGTTGAAGTGAAGGAAAAGAAGCAAGGATTCAAGCAAGCAAGAAATGATTAAGAAGCTCTCTCGTTCTTTTACTCTTTCTCTTGGGGATAGTGCTTGTGGAGGCACTAGAAGTAGGGTAGAGTGAAAATCTCAGATTGCTGTGAGATTTGATATGCAAGTAGAGCACTATATATTCTACATATAAGATCCCTAAAGGGTCTTTGCCCTAATTTTTTGGGCATCTCAGATTGTTCAAGCCCTATTTTAGACCGCAAGGTTGCGCATAGCAATTTCAAAGTATATTGCGATTTCGGCTGTATCGACCAAAAGTGGGTGTATAGGTTGCAAATTTTGAATCTATAATTTTTTAGATATTTACTAGGATTCAAATATAAGTTTTATCTACAAACAAGTTGCAGATTACATGTATTGTTGAGCAATTAGTGAACAAGGTTGCTTGATGTATTGCTATGTACTTATTGTGAAAGATTGCAAAAGACTTACTTGCTGTTTTGTATCATTTTTCTAATAATGATAGAGAGCAGTGGAAATCCCATCATTGAGAAGTTGGACAAGAGCAACTACCTTTCATGGAAGTTCAATGTGACGAACTTCCTCATTGAAAAGGGCCTTTATGAGTTTGTTCTAGGTGAAGAAAAGGAGCCAGAGCTGAGTATCCATGTGACTACAGATGAATTAAAAGTATGGAAAGAATGGAATGTAAAGACAAAAAGGTGATATATTAGCTAGCTGCAGTCATTGATAATACTATGTTGGGACATATTAGGAATGCAGAAACTTCACATGCACCTTAGATAACTTTTGAGAACATGTTTTCAATAAATACAAAGGCACAAAAGATTCAACTCAAGCAAGAGTTGAATACCTTGAAGAAAGGAAAAATGTCTATTAATAAGTATGTTTTGAAGGTGAGGAGCATTGCAAATGCTTTAACAACAATTGATGTAATGCCTGATGATGATAGTTTGATTTCATCTACTTTGGGTGGCCTTAATAATGAGAATAATTGGAAATAATTTGTCATTTCTTTATATGTATAGAATCAATTTTTAGATTTTGATAAGTTGATCTCTCTCATGATTAGTAAAGAGATCAATATGTAGGGTGACTCATCTGAAAGAAATCGTGAAGAGATCCAAGTATTCTACTCAAGTTCAGGAAAGGAGACCTGGCAGATCCTCTTTGAGAGAGTGTGGTATGGGACGTGCTGATAATAGCTAGCAAAATAGGTTAAATCAACAATTTGGTGAAATGTAGATTTCAGGAGGCCGTGGAAGCTTTAGAGGCAATGTAATGAAGGACACCTAGGAGAGAGAAGGAGAGAAGGGAGAGATTGCAGAGAGGATAGAGAAAGAGAAGAGAAGCCATGAAAGCTAAGAGAAATTGTAAAGAGAGACTTGATTATTAACCAATGTCTAATTGGGTCTCTCAATAAATTAAATACCCTGTCAATATAATCGGATATTCCCATGCTAACCCATATCTTACCCATCTATCCCCACTCTTTTACATTCTATCTTGACCCTGAATATTTTTTCCCTAAAAAATAAAAAAAGAGGACTTATTAGTGTGGCTCATAGGGGAAGGGGGGGTTGTAGAGTACTACTTTGTTCAACATTATGGAGAAGAATATAGGTATAGAGAAGTACAATCTCATGTGAAGTTGGGGCATAAAAATTTATATATGATACATATAACATGTGCAAGTTGATAATGTATGAGTTTGGCCACCAATTCTTGACCATTGGGGGCTGACAAATGGTAGATAACATGTTGTCCAAAGCAGGCCTACTGGAGAAAACTAGTCATAACTTTCTATCGGCAGGTCCAATTGAGACATATGACATGTTAAAATGAAGATCGTGAAGCATACTTTCAGCCCATTTAGGTGACACGTGATTGTCAGTAATGCGGGTAAAAACTATTTTAAAATATTGTGTTGTCTACAAGTTGTCTGTAGTATAGACTAGGGCAAAGTTAACTAATCCTCAGTCAAGATTGCACCCTTGAAGTAGAGAGAGGGTTGCACTCGTGAAATGCTAATGAAGGTAGGGCTTTTCCAAAACCTTTTCTTTCCCTAGGATCAAATGGATAACCTACATGATAAGCATCAAGTGCATAAGGGTCATCCCCATACAAGCATGGGTCTCTATACTACCACCGACATCAAAAGGATAATTGTGATCCAATGACTTTTATGATTTGTGACTACGGAAAACTTATTTCCAAGCAAGTAATGTCTCCATAATTTGAGAGCATGAATCACAGCTAATAACTCCAGGTTGTGAGTAGCATATTTTTGCTCATGGATTTTCAATTTTCTTGAAGAGTAAGCTATAGGATGTCCTTCCTGCATTAGTACACATCCCAATGCAAGAGAGCTGGCATATGTGACAACTTCAAATTCCTTGCTTAAGTCAGGTAGCCTTAAGATAGGTGTAGTTACCAGACTATGCTTTAGTTGCTCAAAGCTAGACTGTTCGATTGGCATCCAATTAATGGCAACTTGCTTCTTAAGTAAATTTGTAAGAGGTGCTGCAATTTGAGCATAGTTTCTGATGAATACCCTACACCATCCTATTAGACCTAGAAAACTTCTCACTTCCCTGATAGTGGTTGGGGGTGGCCAATCTTGAATATCCTTGACCTTGGCAGGATCTACTGATATACCCTCAATAGACACTATGAATCCCAAGTATTCAATCTTTCTTTTGAAGAATGCACACTTCTTCTTCTTGGCATACAACTTGTGTGTTCTCATTGTCTCTAGGACAATGCGAAGATGTGGTTCATGATCTTCTTCCTCCTTAGAATAAGTTAGGACGTCATCAAAGAATACAAGGACAAAGTCATCAAGATGGGGTCTAAAAATGTCCTGCATTAACCTGTTGAAGGTAGTGGGAGCATTTGTCAACCCAAATGACATCACGATGAATTCGAAATGGCCGTATCTTGTGTTGAAGGTGGTCTTTGGAATATCTTCATTCTTGACTCTGATTTGATAATATCCTGACCGAAGATCAATCTTAGAAAAGATCTTTGCTCTTTGTAGACGATCAAGAAGCTCATCAATCCTTGAGATTGGGTACTTATTCTTTACTGTCACCTGGTTTAGCCCTCGGTAGTCGATACAAAGACGGAGAGTTCCATCTTTCTTCTTTTGGAATAATAATGGGCTCTCCATGGTGAACTACTTGGCTGGATATACCCTTGTTCTAACAGTTGCTTGAGTTGCTCTTTTAGTTCGATGGCTTCAGGAATAGACATTTTGTAAGGTCTTTTTGCTACTGGAGCAGCTCCTGGAACAAGTTTGATCTCATGATCAACTTCTCTTTCCAGAGGTAACTCAGTTAGCTCTTTAGGAAATATGTCAGCAAACTCTTTTAACCAGGATGGTTCTTCTTCTGCATGATCATCTTGATTTATCTTGTTAAGCTTGATCAAGTAAACATGTAATCCTTTCTTCAAGCCTTTCACAATTCAAGAAGCTTTTGCTAATTGAACTTTAGGTTTCCCTGTTTCACCTTGTGTAGCTGCTATTTCACCATTCAAATCCTGAAATGTGACTTGACCTTTTCCACAATGGATATGAGCATAATTAGGAATCAGCCAATCCATTCCTAGTAAACATTCATAGGCTCCTAGGTTCATTACTCTGAACCTCATACTTGAAAGGTTTAAACTCTAACTTGGCAGTTTGCTATGTAGAAAGTACTTCCTTTCCATTTGCTAATTCCACAAGCAGCTTTGATGCATTTACAATATCTATACCTATCTTCTTAACACACTTGGGTGAAATAAATGAGTGTGTACTTCCACAGTCAATCAAAACTTTAAATGATTTACCTTGGTGACTAGCCGGTGTCTGTATTACCGCATATTGACGATTTGGTCCTTTCCTGTGGAATGCAGCATGAACAGTTGCTCTTTCAATATCTTCTTCCATAGTAGGGTCTTCCTCCTTATTAGTCTCTTTTAGGGTAATATTTGACGTTCTTCCTCTTGCCATAGCTACATGACCACGACCTTGGGCAGCTCTGCCTTGACCTCAAAATTGGCCTTAGTGATGGTTTCTACCAAGCTTTGGACAATCTCTCCTGAAATGTCATGTCTCATTACAATGGAAGCACCTAAGACCATCCCTGTTTCCCTGGGTAGGAACAAAATTTCCAACTGTGTTGGATTTTTCCTTCTTCTTCTGTCCTTGGAAAAATTGTCCTTGGGTTCTTTTTGCTTGACCTTTGAATCCTCCTTTGTGCTGGTTATTGAGCTCCAGAACTTATTATTATTAGGATTTGATTGTACTTCCCGCACAATAGGAGCAGCTCGAACCAAAGCATCCTGGAGGTCTATGGGGCGCATTGATTCTAAACGAGTGTTCAGAGGATAATTTAGCCCATTGCAAAACTTGGACACTTGTTGAACAGTATCCATGGGGGGTGCATATTTAAGAAGAGAAACAAACTTGGAGTAGTATGTTTCCAAGGTCAGTCCCATTTGCTTCAAATTGAAGAACTCGTTCATCTTTTGGATGCGATAGGCTGGAGGCAAATACGTTCCTCTTACAGCTTCTTTTAGCAGGTCCCAAGTAATGGTATTTTCAGGGACACCTTGATCTCAGCACCACTACTTCCACCAAAGTCGAGCTTCGCCAATTAATTTTAGCTTAGCTATCATGGCTTGGTTTGCTAGGATAGTTCCAACAGCAGTAAAATAATCTTCCATCGATTCGATCCAAATTTCTGCATTAGCTTCCACATTTTTGCCTTTCCCATCAAACTCTGGAGGTTTGACTTGCTTCAAAAGATTCCTTTTCTGTTGAGCTTCATTGGGAATTATTGTGGGTGCGAGATTCTAGGAAATTTTTAGCAATTTGTAAGTTCAAATTTACAAATCTATGTAGCGTCAATAATAGAGTTCAGTACTCAAAATATCTCTCGCTTAGTTTATTGAAACAACTCTCAAATAAACTCTCTTCCCATGCTAAAGTTAAATTGCAATTTCAGAGGTTTCAAGACAAAAAAATAAAATAAGATTGCATTATTTCTTTGATTGATAAAGTATCAATCAATCTTTTATTACAACGGATGTACAAGGTAATCAGATGGAAGGAAATACATTATTCAGATGGCTCGCAGGCTCATCTTATTTTCTCTCAGGAAAAGATTCCCTACTACAATCTAAGTATGACACTCTGATACATCCTTTATGAAGTAACTTGGATTCGGAGAGTAAATATCTAGGAATCTATATTTTTGAGGGAGTTCAGGAAATCCATCTTTTTTTGTAGTTGCGGCGGCTAGAGTGACCTATGACTTTTATTTTGTCTGTCGAAAGGATCTTCGTAACTTCCCCATAGATATATTGGTTTAGTTTGATCTTCTTCCCTCTAGTATACAGGGTTGAGTTTACAGTGGCCTCATGATATAGATAGATCTTAACAACTTTAAGATCTTCCATCCATTTTACCCTTTTCAGATTATTTTGAAGATAAGCTAGACGGCTTGCATCAATATAGCAATATCCTTCACTAATCATCCACCGTCTTTCACGATATAGAGGCGACGGGTTGTACAACTCATCTAGTACTCGCATCATCTGAATTCTCCAGGAAAAACTGGATGAATGCATAGCTGACATAAACATTACTTGAAAGATCAAGAATCGCTTCCAAGATTCGTTACTCTGCCATAATTCAAAAAATATACGTTAATAAAGAGAAGAAAACATGTCCTAGGCTATGCTTAGAAAAAATAATATTTTTCTTAAGCTTACGTCGTAATCTATACTAACGTGTGCTCTAATACCAACTGTGAGGTGTCCACTAGTCCCAATCCACAGCACACCTTTTAGTAGTCCATCAGTAGGTTTTCCCGTAAATGATGCCGCCCGGTGCTCCCTTGGAACATCAGGGGGTTGTCACTTATGCCCTACCGAGTCTACTTCGCAACGGGAGAGTTCCGACCGAACCCACTAGGATCGACCTGAAGATTTGGGTTCCTAAAATCAGATGGGTCTCCTAGCAGCCAGCTAGCGTCAGTAATTTCGAGTCCCACTTTTTAGAGGATTACTCGATTTGAAGCGGACTTGCCATTGCTGGTGCGCAGATCGGACGCAGGTAGCTCACGTAGTGAATTCCCAAAGGTCCCCAAGAACAAAGCACTCTACTTTTTAGCACAAAAACCAATGTAAAAACAAGCACGACATGAGACAAGAGACAAATTGGGTTGAATCTCCCCCATGCCTTGTGTGAGCGCTTCACAAAGCATGTATTTAATATATATTTTCAATCTTTTTGCTCAAAAATAGCCCAATTACAAAAATATGACAAGCTTTTAGCTTTTGAGTTTGCTTTCTACCAAGAATAGGAAAATAAAGCTAATGGACGGTGCCCAAAGAGTCTGGCACGCCCAATCTCAATGTCCAAATAAAAATAACATATCCAGGCGCATAAGCGCATACAAAATAATAATAAATAGTCGATGTCTCTATAGACATAATCAAAATATAGGCGTGGCGCCTATCAAAATATAGTCCAAAGATCAGAAACCCGCTAGACTCCAATGCTTTCCTCCGCCACTGCTGCTATCTCTACACATCAACTGAAGCATTCACAATCGTTAGTAAAATAACACAATTAAACCGACAAAAGTGAATACCTAGCAGTCTTCAGCTACATAAATAAATCAACTGGTTAGAAATAAATCCTAACCTTAATTTATTACGAGTGCGCACTCTAAACTCATAAACGTTTATTAATTTAATATGCATTTTGCGGAATCACCCGCTATGGAATCACCCATGTACACACTAAATTAATGAAACACCCGAAAAGGACAGGCGTCCCCATCAACTTCTCGCACAAAGAATCCTCTTTGCGTATGAGCCCCGGTCATCTAAGTTTACGGAATCCACCGTAAAACCTCACGGAATCCACCGTGGAATATGCCTCCTGGCATCATACGAAAAGTAATATCCTGGTGATATGTGTCTTTCATAGCAATCAAAGAATCAAAAGATATGATAGAAATGTTATGAATTGCAGGTCTTCTACTCAATGCATCGGCAACTACATTTTCTTTTCCAGGTTGGTATTGAATGATAGGATGGAAACTTTGAATGAATGAAGCCCATTTGATATGGCGGTCAGAAATTTGGGGTTGGCTAAGTAGATGTCTAATGCTTTGCTGGTCGGTCTTTATCATGAATTCTGAACCCATTAAATAATGCTTCCATTGTTTCAATGCTTGAACAACTGCTAAGAGTTCCTTGTCATAGGTGGAATATTTAAGCTCAGAGGGTTTCAGCTTAGAACTAGAATATGCTATTGGATGGTTGTCTTGCATTAGCACGGCTCCTATTCCTGATCCGCTAGCATCAGTCACAACTAGAAAGAATGGTCTATTAAAGTCAGGCAATTGTAGAACAGGGGCATTGGTCAATGCACGTTTAAGTAAATCAAAGGATTTCTGCTGGTTTTCAGTCCATTGATAAACAATGCCTTTCTTAAGAAGTTTGGTCAGTGGTAAAGCAAGTAATGAGAAATTACGTACAAACTTCCTATAGAAACTAGCAAGACCAAGGAATGAACGTAATTCATGAACATTTTTAGGAATAGGCCAATGCAATATTGCGTCAATTTTCTTAGGATCAACTTTTATTCCTTCTTCTGATACAATATGACCTAGATATTCTATTTCTGTCTTAAAGAATTCACTCTTGTCAGGATTTGCAAACAATTGATTTTCTTTCAGTAATTGAAAAACTATTGATAAATGCTCATAATGCTCTTTTTCACTTTGACTGAATACTAAAATATCATCAAAGAAAACAATCACACAATATTGATATTTTAGAAAAATACGGTTCATCATTCTACTGAAAGTAGCAGGTGCATTAGTTAATCCGAATGGCATAACTAAGAATTTGTAATGGCCAAACTGTGTCCTGAATGCAGTCTTAAATATGTCGGATCTATCTAGCCTCACCTGATGATATCCAGATTTAAGGTCAATTTTACTAAATATAGAAGATCCTTGCAGTTTGTCCATAAGGTCATCAACTCCAGGTATAGGATACCTATTCTTTACAGTGATCTTGTTTAATGCTCGGTAGTCAATACACATCCGATAAGTATTATTCTTTTTCTTGACTAAGAGCACAGGTGCACCGAATGGAGAACTGCTAGGTCGAATTAAACCTCTATTTAGTAATTCTTCTACTTGACTCTGGATTTCTTTTTGCTCTATTTGATTGTGCCTATATGGGGCTTTGCAAGGTGGTTGTGTGCCAGGTATTAGGTCAATCTTATGGTCTTCTGGACGTGATGGAGGTAAACCTGGTGGTAGGTCTTCTGCAAAACAGTCCTTAAAATATGCAAGAAATTCCTTATGTCTAGGGTGCATATGAATTTCTTTTGCGTGCAATTCATTCACCCAAATGAGATATGATTTAGTATTCTTGCATAGTGCACGTTTTGCTTGAGTATGCGAAAGCAGTGGAAACATATGAGATGCATGCATACCAAATAATGTAATAGATTTTCCTTGAAAATTAATATTCATTGTGTGTGTGGAATAATCTATATTGGGATTATGTTGGTGTCTCCATGGCATTCCTAAAATAATGTCGCTAGACTGTAATGGGACAACTAAGAAATTTCTTCTTTCAATATATGGACCAATTTGAATTTCTAAATTTTGAACTTCTTGTGTGCCATTGTACCTAGTGCCTAAAAATGCAGCTTTTATGCGATAATGCGTAGGTACTGTATGCAATTTCAATTCCTTTACCAATTTTGCTGAAATAAAGTCATGCGTACTACCGTCATCGTGCAATACAGTTCTTTCTTTTCCATGCACCATACATTTCATAGTCAACAATGAATGTAAAGTAGGCATACCTGGTAAAGTGTCGGAAGTAGTAGTAGGATCATCTTCTTCTTCAGTGAAATCTGGCATATCCTCATGCTCGTCTTCGTCCATAGCTCCAAGGTAGTTGATATGTGCTGATGGCTTCTTTGAATGACAATTTGCTGCGAGATGGCCTGGCTGGTGACACTTGTAGCATACGATAGGCTTGGCTTTGGTCACATTATTTGCAATGGCTGGGAGTCTGGGTATATTTGGATTTGCTTGTTGGATAGGCTTAGGATTTGGATTGATAGTGGATGGTAATGCGGGTGGTTTATTCCAATTCTTGCGGAAAGATGGTGATGAAAAACGACCTGGATTAAACCTTCTGAAATTTGAATTGAATTGTTTAGATCCATAATTACCGTTTGCTTGGAATGACTGCGGTCGTCGATCTCTTCCACGTAACTTATCTTCAGTGTCGTGAGCTAAGGAGATGGCATCTTCAAGAGTAGCAGGCTTGAACATATTCACCTCAGCGTAGTAATGTCCAAGAAGTCCAGACATGTACTTCCGCTTATGTGTCGTCTCTGGTACATCTTCAAGCATGCGTAGCTGTAAGAGTGCATTCCAAAAACGCTCTGTATACTGTGGTATAGGCTCACGATCGCGTTGTTGGAGTAAATCCCATTGCTTGATTGCCTTCTCATGAAATTGCGGTGGTAGAAAATTTTGCATGAACTTCTTCTTGAAATCTTCCCATGTAGCAGGACATTCTATGCTCTTGCGGACGACAGTCCACCAAAGTGATGCTCTATCTATCAGATGATTAGTAACACACTTGATTTTATCTTTCTCAGGATAAGTTTCCTCATGGAAATAGTCATCAAACTGGCTAATGAATGATAAAACAGTCTTTCCTTCTCTTATGCCATTGAAAGTGCGAAACTTGAAACTTCGTTTACTTATCTTGGATTCCTTGCGAATGGTTTGTGCTTCAAGAGTGGCGTCGATGGTACGGCGTATCAAATCTTCAGCTTGAGGTTCTTCTTTGTCAGTGGACGCTCCTTGTAGCTTTGTCAATTGCGCTTGCAAGGCTTGCCTAGCTCTTCGCTCTTCGTCTAATTGCAACATGATAAGATCCAGCTTTTGTTCCATGGTAGGCTCGGGTAGGTCGTCTTCAGCCATAGGATCATCCATATGTGGGGAAGTCATCCTGTAAAACTCAACAAATCTTTCTCACTCAAAATCAGTTAGCGGGATGAGCGTAGCTCAAATTTGGGGTTACAAGGCTATGTATTTTGGGTATTTTCTTCTTCAATTTTCAGAAATTTTGAAATATTTCTGTCTCCGTTTGCTGAAAGTATTTCAACGAACTTGCAGATAGGTAAAACAGCTTGCTGCGAACAACTTTCCAGTTCAAAGTTTTTGCAAACGAACAAGTCTTCTAGGAGTTTCGAGCGTTAGTCAGTTCTGATTTAGTCTGACTTGCAGAGTTGCAGACTTAACAGACTTGCAGGGTTGTGAACTTGCTAAACTTAGCTGATTTGCAGGACTTGCAGGACTTGATTCCAAGTGACTTGCTGAACTTAACTTCTGTAGTGCGAGACCCGGAGTATTTTGACTTGTCAGATCTGTGTGACTTGCAGAGATTTGTATGATTTGGCTTAATTAGGCTTGGTGATTAAGCTTAAGAGCTTAATTGGTGGACTAGCAGGCCGCCGTTTTTGAATCGTGGGGGGGGGGGGGCGTTTTTGATTCCGCGATTTTCGGGGCTGATCTCCTCTTGCCACGATTTGCCACGATTTGTTGAGTAGAAGCTTTTTAAGCTTCTTAAGCTTAAAACTAAGCTTTGTTAATGAAGAAGATAAGAAATTTCTCACTGTTCTATCACGACTTGTTCATGGATTTGAGGGAGTGGTCCTCCGCCGACAGAGAGTGGTCCTTCGCGATCTGAGAGTGGAAACAGGGGTTCTTGATCGCCAGAAGTCTGCCTGTATCGACGGTTCGCGACGAGATTGACTGTAGAGGCCGTTTGTTCCTGGAGCTCCGCCTTCGCCCGAGATTGGTAGCGATTGGAAGCCCTTGATCTCTGCTCCGCTCTGATACCACTGGTGCGCAGATCGGACGCAGGTAGCTCACGTAGTGAATTCCCAAAGGTCCCCAAGAACAAAGCACTCTACTTTTTAGCACAAAAACCAATGTAAAAACAAGCACGACATGAGACAAGAGACAAATTGGGTTGAATCTCCCCCATGCCTTGTGTGAGCGCTTCACAAAGCATGTATTTAATATATATTTTCAATCTTTTTGCTCAAAAATAGCCCAATTACAAAAATATGACAAGCTTTTAGCTTTTGAGTTTGCTTTCTACCAAGAATAGGAAAATAAAGCTAATGGACGGTGCCCAAAGAGTCTGGCACGCCCAATCTCAATGTCCAAATAAAAATAACATATCCAGGCGCATAAGCGCATACAAAATAATAATAAATAGTCGATGTCTCTATAGACATAATCAAAATATAGGCGTGGCGCCTATCAAAATATAGTCCAAAGATCAGAAACCCGCTAGACTCCAATGCTTTCCTCCGCCACTGCTGCTATCTCTACACATCAACTGAAGCATTCACAATCGTTAGTAAAATAACACAATTAAACCGACAAAAGTGAATACCTAGCAGTCTTCAGCTACATAAATAAATCAACTGGTTAGAAATAAATCCTAACCTTAATTTATTACGAGTGCGCACTCTAAACTCATAAACGTTTATTAATTTAATATGCATTTTGCGGAATCACCCGCTATGGAATCACCCATGTACACACTAAATTAATGAAACGCCCGAAAAGGACAGGCGTCCCCATCAACTTCTCGCACAAAGAATCCTCTTTGCGTATGAGCCCCGGTCATCTAAGTTTACGGAATCCACCGTAAAACCTCACGGAATCCACCGTGGAATATGCCTCCTGGCATCAATTGCACTTGGTTCAAAGAGAATGGGAGATGGAGGGGAGTGCGGTACGTCAACCCTCCTGCCCATAAGGCAAAATCCCATTCCAGCCCCCTAAAACAATGCAAGTCGGTTCTACCTAATGACTACTTGGTCAATTTATTGTCTTCCTATTTCTATTTTCCGATGTAGAAAAGCTCCCAGCTAACCGGGACCACCCTACCATTGGACGGACCCGTCGGGGGTTACGCCCACCCGGTTTCCTTTGATGATGGGTCATCTTTAGTTTTTTCAATTATCTACAACACATTTATTGGAACATATACAACCAGCTTCCTTAATTAGTCCATTAAGTCACATGTTCCTTCACATAATTTATCTCACTAACACACATACAATTCGAACAGTAAAGCAAACTTCTTTATTATATTGGAAGTTTATTACAATTTCCATCATTCTGTCCCAGCGGAAGATACACAGAATTCCATAAAGACATTTTGTCCACCAAGATTCCACCCTCATAACTAGTATTTAGGGTTCCAGGATCCCATCCTGGGTCACGAAGGGGCTCGTCAGATTCTTGGAACAATGCAGGATTTACAGCCAGAGCCCTCTCTGGCACCTAAAATTCCTACTGCTCGAGACTATCCCTACTGACAGACCTTTCACCTACGGAGCCGGTCCAAGCCTCTCGTAGCGATAATCATGATTCCCTTGGAGTAGGGTCTCGCCGCTAGCTTGGGGGTAGCCTAGCACGATCCTTCCTTTTATTCTGTTTGACAATAATTTCAATCAAAAATCTAGATTCTAGCAGACACAAACAGACATTTCAAATATGTATCAAATAATGCAATGACAATCATTCCAACATGTAAATCACAGCTTCACATAGCCAAGGTAGACCTTATCCTTGTGTTGAGATATCGAGCTCCACTCGTGATATGCCAGGGTGACCGTTGTGTATTTATGTCACTGACTTGTCAGTTTTGCAGATGCGGTTGGTACACTGCCCATCAATAATAGCTAGATGACAGCTATCCTTATCTACTCTAGTTCGTGGCTCAGTTAGTATGCCACCTTAGCTAGTTGAGTTTGGTTTGAGACCCATATATAGGGTTCTTCTATTTCTATGTACTAGAGTTCTTTTTGGCTTACACAACTAAGAAGAGGAAAACTGTTTTTAGCCTCCACCCTTGTGTGTATTTCCCCATTGTGCAAGCAAGAAAGCTACAAGTGAGACTCATTCCTTCTCTCCCACAATCTTGACATAGTATCAGAGCCTTGTTCGTGGTAAGGAGCTCAAGAAAGCAAGCCAAGTTCGCAGTGTTCTGGTAAGAGGAACAGTGTTGCTTCCATTTTTCTATTTTGGGAGCAAGTCTCTGCAGGTAGCACAACCGGAAAGTGCAAGAGTGCATTGTCTCAGATTGAGACGCCCTTCGCGGTGTAGCAAGAGGGCAGTATATGCCGCGGGAAAGGGCTTTAGCCCCGGGTTACTCTGTTTTTTTGATTTGAGGCCATTTCGGGGCCTGTTTTGGAGGCGAAAGTTTTCTGCACGCACTCAGGAAAAGGCCCTATTTTATGCAGTGCGACCACTGTTCTACAGGTCGGCGAAAAAGTTACCACAGAAATTGCATCGTATGCTTGTGTACAGAGACATTGAGAGTTACAGAATCATCCTTGGTTCCTGTTTATGCAAAATCGTCACTAGGAAGTGACTGTGTGGTCAAATACCACTTTCACCAGTTTTGCAGATTTGCCCTTGTGAGGGTAAAGCTGTGTTTTTTGCAGTGACAGAATTTTTTGCAGTGTTCTGTAATGGCGTCTGATTCTCTTTCACAGATTGTAACTGAAAATCTTGACAAGAACAACTTCCAAGCATGGAAGTTTAGAATGATGAATTTTCTTATGGGAAAAGGATGTTGGGAATTTGTTGCAGGAAATAAAGAAAAACCAGTTCTTCCTTATGTTTCCAATCAACAGCAAATGCAGGCATTTAAAGCATGGCATGAGAGAGCCAGGAAAGTTATGTACTGGTTGTCTATCAGTATTTTAGACTCTATGATTGTGCATATTCAGGATGCAAGTACGCCAAAGGAGGCATGGGATACTTTGTCAAAAATGTATAGCACAAATACGCAAGCCAGGAAAATGCAACTCAAGCAAGAGTTACAGAATCATCCTTGGTTCCTATTTATGTAAAATCGTCACTAGGAAGTGACTGTGTGGTCAAATACCACTTTCACCAGTTTTGCAGATTTGCCCTTGTGAGGGTAAAGCTGTGTTTTTTGCAGTGACAGAATTTTTTGCAGTGTTCTGTAATGGCGTCTGATTCTCTTTCACAGATTGTAACTGAAAAGCTTGACAAGAACAACTTCCAAGCATGGAAGTTTAGAATGACGAATTTCCTTATGGGAAAAGGATGTTGGGAATTTGTTGCAGGAAATAAAGAAAAACCAGTTCTTCCTGATGTTTCCAATCAACAGCAAATGCAGGCATTTAAAGCATGGCATGAGAGAGCCAGGAAAGTTATGTACTGGTTGTCTATCAGTATTTTAGACTCTATGATTGTGCATATTCAGGATGCAAGTACGCCAAAGGAGGCATGGGATACTTTGTCAAAAATGTATAGCACAAATACGCAAGCTAGGAAAATGCAACTCAAGCAAGAGTTGCATAATGTGCAAAGAGAAAGTATGAGCATCAATGACTACCACATGAAGGTGAAGAAGATTGCAGATGCACTTGCTTCCATTGGGTCGCCAGTGGAAGATGATGATTTAGTTTCTGTGACCTTGAATGGTCTAGGAAAGGATTATGTGCAGTTTCAAACATCCATTTCAGTTCATGAAAGATTTCCTGATTTTGAGGAGTTGATTGCTCTTCTAATTTTCGAGGAGCAAAGAAATGGTGGTGCATCTTCTTCAGGAGGAACTTCAAAAGAAACTGTCTTCTACTCAAATGCTGGAAGAGGTAGCGGCAGAGGTAGAGGAGGCCGATCTGGAGGCCGTGGTAGAAATTAGAATATGCAGCAGACTGTGGTAAAATGGGTCATATGGCTAAAGACTGCTATAAAAAGCAGAATGACATCATGAATGGGAAATTGCAACAAGTTTGATCTCATGATCAACTTCTCTTTCCAGAGGTAACTCAGTTAGCTCTTTAGGAAATATGTCAGCATACTCTTTTAACCAGGAAGGTTCTTCTTCTGCATGATCATCTTGATTTATCTTGTTAAGCTTGATCAAGTAAACATGTAATCCTTTCTTTAAGCCTTTCACAATTCGAGAAGCTTTTGCTAATTGAACTTTAGGTTTCCCTGTTTCACCTTGTGTAGTTGCTATTTCACCATTCAAATCCCGAAATGTGACTTGACCTTTTCCACAATGGATATGAGCATCATTGAGAATCAGCCAATCCATTACTAGTAAACATTCATAGGCTCCTAGGTTCATTACTCTGAACCTCATAAGGTTTTCTCCTAGGTTAAACTCTACCTTGGCAGTTTGCTGTGTAGAAAGTACTTCCTTTCCATTTGCTAATTCCACAAGCAGCTTTGATGCATTTACAGTATCTATACCTATCTTCTTAACACACTTGGGTGAAATAAATGAGTGTGTACTTCCACAGTCAATCAAAACTTTAAATGATTTACCTTGGTGACTAGCCGGTGTCTGTATTACCGAATATTGACGATTTGGTCCTTTCCTGTGGAATGCAGCATGAACAGTTGCTCTTTCAATATCTTCTTCCATAGTAGGGTCTTCCTCCTTATTAGTCTCTTTTAGGGTAATATTTGACGTTCTTCCTCTTGCCATAGCTACATGACCACGACCTTGGGCAGCTTTGCCTTGACCTCGAAATTGGCCTTAGTGATGGTTTCTACCAAGCTTTGGACAATCTCTCCTGAAATGTCATGTCTCATTACAATGGAAGCACCTAAGACCATCTCTGTTTCCCTGGTTAGGAACAAAATTTCCAACTCTGTTGGATTTTTCCTTCTTCGTCTGTCCTTGGAAAAATTGTCCTTGGGTTCTTTTTGCTTGACCTTTGAATCCTCCTTTGTGCTGGTTATTGTAGCTCCAGAACTTATTATTATTAGGCTTTGATTGTACTTCCCGCACAATAGGAGCAGCTCGAATCAAAGCATCCTGGAGGTCTATGGGGCGCATTGATTCTAAACGAGTGTTCAGAGGATAATTTAACCCATTGCAAAACTTGGACACTTGTTGAACAGTATCCATGGGGGGTGCATATTTAAGAAGAGAAACAAACTTGGAGTAGTATGTTTCCAAGGTCAGTCCCATTTGCTTCAAATTGAAGAACTCGTTCATCTTTTGGATGCGATAGGCTGGAGGCAAATACGTTCCTCTTACAGCTTCTTTCAGCAAGTCCCAAATAATGCTATTTTCAGGGACACCTTGATCTCGGCACCACTACTTCCACCAAAGTCGAGCTTCGCCAATTAATTTTAGCTTAGCTATCATGGCTTGGTTGGCTGGGATAGTTCCAGCAGCAATAAAATAATCTTCCATCGATTCGATCCAAATTTTTGCATCAGCTCCCACATTTTCGCCTTTCCCATCAAACTCTAGAGGTTTGACTTGCTTCAAAAGATTCCTTTTCTCTTGAGCTTCATTGGGAATTATTTTGGGTGCGAGATTCTGGGAAATTTTTAGCAATTTGTAAGTTAAATTTTACAAATCTATGTAGCGTCAATAATAGAGTTCAGTACTCAAAATATCTCTCGCTTAGTTTATTGAAACAACTCTCAAATAAACTCTCTTCCCATGCTAAAGTTAAATTGCAATTTCAGAGGTTTCAAGACAAAAAAATAAAATAAGATTGCATTATTTCTTTGATTGATAAAGTATCAATCAATCTTTTATTACAACGGATGTACAAGGTAATCAGATGGAAGGAAATACATTATTCAGATGGCTCGCAGGCTCATCTTATTTTCTCTCAGGAAAAGATTCCCTACTACAATCTAAGTATGACACTCTGATACATCCTTTATGAAGTAACTTGGATTCGGAGAGTAAATATCTAGGAATCTATATTTTTGAGGGAGTTCAGGAAATCCATCTTTTTTTGTAGTTGCGGCGGCTAGAGCGACCTATGACTTTTATTTTGTCTGTCGGAAGGATCTTCGTAACTTCCCCATAGATATATTGGTTTAGTTTGATATTCTTGCCTCTAGTATACAGGGTTGAGTTTACAATGGCCTCATGATATAGATAGATCTTAACAACTTTAAGATCTTCCATCCATTTTACTATTTTCAGATTATTTTGAAGATAACCTAGACCGCTTGCATCGATATAGCAATATCCTCCACTAATCATCCACCGTCTTTCACGATGTAGAGGCGACGGGTTATACAACTCATCTAGTACTCGCATCATCTGAATTGTCCAAGAAAAACTGGATGAATGCACTCCAGCTTTTGCTCAGCCGTGAGCAAGGTGGCACCCGTGTGGGTGCCACTCCGAGAGATATTACCCCTATTGGTATATCAGATGCACAGGGGTCTCTTGGATATGCCCAGGAGCGTGGACGCAGATGGGAGATGACCCATCTTAGGTAGACTCCAGGGGGTTATGGATATCTAGTCGATAGTAGGTCAAGAGCCATCATCATGAATGATGAGGGGAGGAGAGTGATGGCTCGTATGAGAGAGTTGTGCCAACAAGTTTTTCGGCACAATGTATTGGATCATTGGAAGAACATACCGGAGGGGAGCAAGGACTACATAGTAGCATCCTTGCATGAGGAGTTTTCGGTGCCAGCCTCAGTAGATAGAATCTCTACGGGCTGGATGATGGATTACATGCGTGCATACATGTCACATAGATGATCCGATGCACGCAAGGCAATCAAGAGTGGGGCTGCAAAGCCTGAGTGGTTAGATGCAGATGACTGGCGCCGACTGAGGGAGGAGGTTACAGATTCTCCAAGAAGTTGGAGTCAACAGCGCGAGGCGGCGAGGGCACGACTCGAGGCCGGAGTGGTCCATCATCTTGGGAGTGGCGGCCACAGGACATATTTGGAGGACTTTGTAACTTTTTCTTTTGTTTTGCTTGTTTATTTTTTTGAAATATTCTTTGTACTGACAATCATATTTCTAACAGTTAGCATTTTGTCTTCTTTGCAGCACTCCATTACAAATCGCTATCCGACTGGCCTTGAGACTCGATATGCAGAGAGGCATGGTCTCACTTCATTGATCGACCAATTGTATAGACGCGGCGGCTCTGTAAGTCACTTATCTTTCTTGTTCGTAGTTACCATGAGACGGTATAAGGTCTATATTTTGTAGTGTTTGTGGTTTAAGGAAGTATTTTCAAGTTCCCCAAGGTGCTAATAGGTTTCCCAAAGTTCCTCGTTCAGTTTGATAACTTGGTAAGACCCTACAGGGGGTATCTACTATTCAAAATAGGCCTCTCACAGTTGCAAATAGAGTGTTAGACTGCAAAGTTTAGCCATGCATTTCTTAATACATAATTTTTTATATAATACCTATTATTACATACCTATGCTCTTTGCGTAGAGAGGATCAATACCTTTAATTACAACTTGCAAGCTCCTCAATCAAAGCTCTCGTTGGAGAGTTATAATTGCAGTGGTCCTGTAGGACACGGGCTATAGTCCCCTTCGATACAGCCACAAAAAGTTGTTCATAGCCAATTCTGAATATTTTATCATAAATTTTTTTAGAAGACTCATAGAGGGCAATCTCCCTTCCATTTTGAATCAAAAAGCTCCCTAATAAGAGCTCCCTAGCCGAAGTTATCACAGATTTTCTAACTAGGTGTTTGTGTGGACTACACCTTCAATGGCAAGGGACAAGGGTAAAATAAAGATTAGTGACCAAGAATGTAAAGCCTTTCTCCACACTTTTATGGTGGCTTGATGAAAGGGATGAAGAAAGGCATAAGGGCTTGATGGATAAAATGCACCAACAAAGAGACAATAGTATCTACAAAAACAAATCAATTGTCATGGATCTTAGTTCCAATTCCTTATTGTAGAAAATGTTAGATCTAGAGCATGGCTATGGAGGTTCAAAGAGGAAGAGTAAGCTCATGAGGTAACAGACATCAAGACCAAATATCACACAAGTAAATTGTAATACTTCTGCAACAAAATATTAAAGACTCTAGATCCCTTGCAAAAGCAATTCGAAGAATTCTCTCGTAACAAAAAAAGAACCTTGGCCTAAGTGCTTCATCCTCGCGCATTATCAATACCATTCCCGCATGGTGCATATGAAACCGTGGCTCGAAACCACAAGCCACCATAGGAACTCCCCTTCAAGGGACAAAAAAGATAATGAATTAATTGCAAATTTTTTAAAACTCCCTCCCCTTTACTCGTTGCATGGTGCGAAGAGGGAGTATGTGTTGGAACTGGTGGAGGGGCATGAAGAGGACGGCATGCATCTTGCCACTTGTGTGGCCACCCTCCCCCCTTCACCCCATATAAACCCCCCTCCCAAGCTTGGGAGGGGGATCGTGGAGCTTCCCACCGCCTATTTGCCTATCGCCGCCATACTGCCGCACCGCCAGGCTGCTACTGCCACCGCCAACGACTTTACCATCATCATCATCATCATCATCACCCTCATCGTCATCTTCATCATCGTCATCCTCATCATCTTCTCCATCATATGTCATCTCCCTGTTATCCAGAAGCTTGAGAAGCTTCTATTGAAGCTTCTCTAGGCCAAGTTTACCCGCGTCTCCCTGGATTTTTGACCGTGTTCCCCAAGGCCTATTTTCCATGCCACGAGGGAGATCTCGGGTCGTAAGCGACTTCGGAATTCAAAAAAGGGGACCAAGGGAGAGTTGCTGAGATGAAATTTATTGCATCAATGGCTCCTAAGAAAAAGTCGAGAGTAGCACACGTGGGAGCTTCCACCCAAAGTACGAGAGTGGACAACGCCCCGATATTGAATGGCCAAGTTCTGAATAATATGCCCGCATGGAAAGGATGCATAAATCATGTTTTAATTCACGTAGGGAAACATAAATGCATTGGAAAATTTATATACTTTCTCGATTTACAAGTTTAGTTGCATGACAAGTACTTGCATTTGCCTGCATTTCCATGGTCGAGGGTAGTCACATTTTTGAACGTATGTTGCATAAGTTAAAGATGAAATTGTGAGAAGGCGTCCTTATTGCATCTCGCAAAGGAAAGGGCTTATGACACATAATGCACTTATGAAATAAATTCTTGGTTGTGACTCATGTAGAAGATAATCGTAGACGGACATTAAATGATGTCTAAATAGTTGCATTGAAAGGAAAATATTTATGAACTTTGATAATAAAACATATATATTATGCAATTCGCATGCGATGATAGTTACATTCTAGGTTGGGTTAAACGATAAAGGAAGGATTAAATCAATGATGGGTTCATGGCATCTGGTCATGAAAGAATGATACACCCATGCATGGAGTTCTTTTATCAAAGTTTGAATTTGGGAAAGGATGCATCTTCATTAAACATACTAAAGTTGTGAATTCGATGCATCAATGTAGGGTTTATAAGATTAGCTCTGAATGTCAATCAATACCGCATAGGGTAAGGAAAAGAAAGATCACTATAGATCCTATAGTTGCATAAAGGCAAAAGGTCTATGGCCTTGAAATTGCATATTCGCATGGAATGATACATCTCATACATCTTGCAGTTATTTACATCTTTAGGGAAAGTATTTGCACCTCTAAGGGAAAGATTACCTCTAATCGTAAGACAATTAGATCAATTAGATAAATCTCATGTAATTGTGTGAGATTCATAAAGGCGTGAATAGTGGGCTTACGACAAACACCTCAATGAGCTGGGTTAGGTTAAGTTATGTTAAAATTCTGCCTAGTATCGCACTTGGTATGCCGATTTAATACTTCCGATCTTAAAGGTCCTACCCACATCTACAAAATGTTAGGATTATTTAAACGCCTTGGAAGAATGATCTAGGGTTTTCACCCTAAGGATCAATTGACCAAATACTAGACATCCGCAAGAATTTAGGGACCCTAGGACCAAAACGTTTATCAAGTCTAGTAGGGTTAGGGTTTTGGACTGGGTCAATAGGACTCCCAAACCCTATATCTTGATCAAAGGTATTTTTGATCAAGAAATATCGTAAAAAGAAAGATATAATCCCCACAAGTTAGATACTGACACCTATCTCGTGCAACAAGTTGTAACGTCATATGCTCTTGCGTCTAAATCACAAAATAGAACCCCTACACCTTTGACCAAGTTTGGCGAGTTCTAATTGCAAGTTAAATTTCCTAGGAATTGAGTAGGCATCCTGCTTCAACACTCTTCCTTGAAGACTGATTTGTCAAGCCATGGTAGTAATGAATTGCCAAGAAAGCAATTGACCAAACAAAAGGGCGACAAGATTGCCCAGGATTTATTGACTATAATTTAAGGAAACCTAAGGTAGAGACAATTTGGGTCAACAAGGTATAAACCCTAACCCAAGGAAAAAGGGTAAACAAGCAACTCAGCTTACGAAACCCTTGGGATCTTGCCAAGTCGTGAATGATCCAGGATCGAATGCTAGAAGGTATTCAAGGAGAAGGAATCACACCTTAGCAGTTAGCTGTAAGAACGACCACTAGAATGCTCGTGATTGTACACTTAGGTGCACTATTTATACTTCTTTGCTCAAGGAACTAATTCAGAAAGAACAACTAATGCTTCAGGTTAAAGAGACTAGAAGGAGAGTCAGTTTCAGTTACGTCCGGGGGTTGTTAGCCGCGCCAGGTACGTGGACCAAACCCGCCACGAGAGGTCTCTCCGTGGGTGCTACTTGGAGCAGGAGGACGCTTGGGTGCCAAGGGAGGCTCTGGCCGTAAATCCCTTGCCTCCCGATCCTGCGCAAGAGGCCGATGTGACTCGAGATGGGATCTCGAGACCCGCATACTAGTCAACGAGTGGAACTTGGAATAGCAATCCCTCAGGATTGCTGGGATAGCCTTCGGGCAGGTTTATTTGATGTATTCCAAATACTGATAAATAAAGATCAAATGTTGAAAAAGGAACTTGCTTGACATTACTTTTCTGTGTCAGTGCTTAATTTACATGAAGGAACCAGTTATTAATTTGGTTAGTTAAGGAAGCTATTTTTTCTTGTCAAACTAAATGTGGTAGGTAATTAGATAACTAAAGCAACCTGAGGAAAGTGCGGTGGACGTGACTCTGGGTCCGTCCTATGGAAGGGTGGTCCTTGTTGGCCGGGAACTTTTCTCAAAGGAATTGACAGCGAGGTAACAATGACCTAGAATCTATAGAGCTAGAGTCTCGATTTGTGTTATTTTAGGGGAACGGAATGGGACTATGCCTTACGGGCAGAGAGGTCGAGCTTCGCATCCCTCTCGTTTCCCATTCTCCTTGAACCAAGTGCAGTATAAATCTGCTTTGACCTTGATGTTTCTGCGCAAAGTAGTTCGTCTGGGGCTTGACGCTAGCTACCTCCTAGGAACTTGACTATTAGGAAAACCCTGATTCAGGTCGGTCCTAATGAGAATCGCTAGGTGCATCTGCTTCGTGGCAGACTCGGGAAGACCTAGATCGTAAACCCCGTGACATTCCTTATGAGTGCCAGGCGGCGCTTTCTAGACTCTCTTCTTGATGGGTTGCTAAGACATGTCCTACAAGTGGACAGGGGGACACGTTACAATTGGTATCAGAGCGAACCAACAGGATCTAATATTTACAAGGAAACTTAATGAGGGAAAGTAGAGCAATGTTGCCATTAAAAAAACATTTTCTTACTCATGTATGGATGCTGGGCTGCAAAGTCGCGAAGCATGGAATAAATTCTTGGTGTTCCAGGTTATGTTTATGACTGCAATGCGTGGTTCAGATTATCAACGGAGGCTAGGCATGATGAATATTCTAGACCGCATCTACAATCCTTCACCCTTGTACGTGGAATGGAGATGGACGGGTAAATCAAGAATATATTACATAGCGGCCCATCGACTTGTGTACCTTCAGACCAACTTGAAGAGAATCAAGTGGATGGAGGATTTAAGGATCGTGAAGCTTTTCATATTTGTCGAGGCTCACGCAAATGCAACCCTACATGTTGCTGGTCGGAAGGTCAAGCAGAACAACTATGTGTACGAGGAAGTGACTCGAATAATCCCTTCTGATAGAATCAAGGTGCTAGGGTGCTATGAGAAGAACGGGTATCAAAGGAAGGGATACCCCAAGCTTCCTATGACCTATCGATTCCTGAAAATCCATGACCCCACTCCATATTATTACTCAGTCCCCGTAGCTGAATGTAACACAATTCTATTTTCCCCAAACTGATGTATTAGTTTGTTTTGTCTTTCCAAAATAAATGTACTCAAAAAGGGCTATGCCCACATGAATGAATAAGATTTTTTATCATTGTTTGTCATGGATGTAAGTGTTGGTAAAGGAGTTAAGTGATTAGGTCACTTGGCTAAAAGCCGAACTGGGCATATTAATGTAATGTGAGAAACGTTTCACAAGTTTTTAATGTAACATTAGGAGAAATATGGACTCTCTTTTTTGCCCCTTAAGGAGTGAATAAACAAATATAGGCCTAACCAATGAGAGAGCTGGGATTCCAGATTCATGTAACATGAATCTTCTAGCCATATCTTGGACCAAATCTTCCCTCAGCAATAAAATAAGGGAAAAGGGGAGTACAAAGCTGTCACTTCTTGGAAGTTTGTGCCTCGAATTTTCATTTTCTTATTTTTTATGTTTGACTTTTCTTTTCTCCCCTTTTCAGTTTCCCCCTCTTTTTTAGGCGGAACTCAAATTTGTCATATCTCTTTCCCCGCTTCTTCTTTCCTGACGAAATTTTACAGCCTCACTGTTTCTTGCCATGTCTGTAACCCTGTAAAATTTCATTTGCTTTGCACAAGCACAGAGAGAGATTCATGTGTTTCATGAGAGCAGAGCTTGTTTTACCAAAGCCCTAAGATTCTCTTCACAAAACTCTACAGGTATATTTTTCTCTTCCATAGATGTTCTATGGTAAAGTTTTATCTCGTTTGGAGAAAACCTGTGCAAGTTATGTGCATTCTCTGACATGTAATTTCTTTTGTTTTGATGCTCTAGGAGTCTCTTACAGTCAATAATAGTGACATTTTGAATACTCAACTTCTTCTTCAACATCTTAGGGTTTCTCTGTAAACAAAGTTACAGGTATATTGTCTTGTTTTTTTGTTGTTCCACTGTTAAATTTTATCTCGTTTAGACAAAATGTATACAAGTTACATGCATACTGAGATTTCCTTTGTTTTTTTACTCCAAGAATCTCCGAGGGTGAAGAACAATGATTTATTAAGAACTCAACTTCTACAACATCTTTGGGATTTTGAACACTCAACTTCTTCTTCAACATCTTAGGGTTTCTCTGTAAACAAAGTTACAGGTATATTGTCTTGTTTTTTTGTTGCTCCACTGTTAAATTTTATCTCGTTTAGACAAAATGTATACAAGTTACATGCATACTGAGCTTTCCTTTGTTTTTTTACTCCAAGAATCTCCGAGGGTGAAGAACAATGATTTATTAAGAACTCAACTTCTACAACATCTTTGGGATTTTGAACACTCAACTTCTTCTTCAACATCTTAGGGTTTCTCTGTAAACAAAGTTACAGGTATATTGTCTTGTTTTTTTGTTGCTCCACTGTTAAATTTTATCTCGTTTAGACAAAATGTATACAAGTTACATGCATACTGAGCTTTCCTTTGTTTTTTTACTCCAAGAATCTCCGAGGGTGAAGAACAATGATTTATTAAGAACTCAACTTCTACAATATCTTTGGGATTTTTTGCAGAGAAAGCCACAGGTATATTGCCATTTTTTACTACTGTTCCATGGTTAAATTTCAACGCATTTGGACAAAGCCTATATAAGTTATATGTATGTGTTGACCCAATATTTCTTTTGTTTTTGTACTACAGGAATCTGTCAGTGAAGGAACAATGGTCTTGCTATAAGTCAACTTCTTGTTCAACATATTTAGGGATCTTTGTGAAAGAAATTACAGGTACAATGTTTCTTTTTTAAATTGATCCATTTAAATTTAATTTCATTTGGAGATAACATTTGCAAATTATACACATGTTAATAGGTAACTTTTGTATTTGGTTGTTACAGATGTCTTCACGGAGGAAAAATATCAGTAGCATACTTGCAGTGGAGGTCTTCAATAGGAAAGATAATGGCGGTAATTGGATTTGTGATAAGTATTATAAGTTGGATTGGATTTTGATGCACCCAAGTACTCGAGGGAGTTTCAAGGTCAAGCGCAAGGATGTTGCAAACCCTAGCAAACATTGGAAAGGTAGAATTCTAGAGTTCAGAAAAGTGTTTAATGGCACAAGTGCAGTAACAGAAGTGTTGATTCAACATGTTTATACGCATAAACAAATCTCTGTACACGACGAGAACAACATTGCAAATTATAAACAAAACAGTAAGTTGTTAAATTTTATCATTGATTATTCTTTTGTATCAGAGTTGTTTTTAAAAGTCTTTGCAGTATTCTAATTCAATCTTGTTTGATTGACAGCTCTATATCCATCGACTTTGCATGAATGGCAGAATGTGGAATGTTTAAGCGGCAAGATACATGTTTGGCATGAAGAGATAGGTTCTTTGATCTATGATAATACCTCTACAAGTCAACTTGCCACTCAAAATATCTTTTTTTATAATTCATTGTATGTGGTAGAAAGCCAGAGATTGCAGCATGTCCCGTTGCCGCCATTGTCTAGTGGTGAATGGTTCATTGGTAGCTTGGAGTTGTCAGGAGCTTGCAAGTCGAAGATAAAATCTGACATCAATAGTGCTATGAAACCCACCACAGGCTCCAAAGATGTGCATCTTAATTGGTTTATTCCATTCTCATTGTTTGCACATTTGTTTGGTTCATGTGATGTTTTGAAGAAAACAAAGATTACTTATCAATGCAAGTGTCCATCCGAGGAATGGATGAGTCAGCTATTGGGTGAGTCTTGGGAAGTCAAAAGAACACATTTTGATGAGACGATTGAGTGCAGGGTCAACCAATCTGATATTACATTCAGGTAAAACTTTTTTACTACTTTGCATACCTTGATTTAATTGATTTTGTTTTTATTACAGGTATTTCATTGCTAGACAAACTCTGTGCGTTCGCTTTCGATATAGAAGATGGCGACTTTTGCGAGGGGAGTGGATCAGCTTGGATCAAGATATCCGAGATGACACACATACAGCGCTCGTAGATGTGGTAATCTTGTGGAGTGGTCATAATCCTTTCGTAGTCAGTGCAGAGAGTCATTGGCCCATTTATTTTCTGAGATAAGAAATCCAATTAATGTCTAGTGAGCCCCTCTACAACTTCTATTTCAAGTTAGATAATAGAAAAGTCAGGACTCGTAGTGAGCAATCCATGACATGTAAACAATGTGCTTCTCCACATATCCTTGAGATAGTGGAATCCTTGTAAAAAAACTTTATAAAGAGCGAATACATACCTTTTTTGAACTTCTGAGTACTTTAAATTTTAGTTTACTGTGATCCAAGCGTGCGATAATACATACTGTAATTACTCAATCGTGCAGTTAAAAATCATAATTAAATTGCAGGTTAGAGGTCTATAATCTAGAGAATATTGTCTTTGCACAATGATATATTGTAGCGCATCTCTGCTGCTCGTTTATTACATTTTAATATTAAATTGGATCCAAAGGGAATTTCAAGGCCTTTTAGATTTATTTTCTTTAAAAAATTATATATTTTCTCTCGTTAGACTTGAATATACTCAGCGACCCAAACATATTCGAGGATATAATAATGTAGAACGAAGCGTTTGTCTGTATGAGTAATTTTAACAGTGACTTTAAAGTACTGAAATAAAGAAACTAAGGTAAGAGTTTTAATTTGAAACTTTAGAATTAATAACTTTATAAAGAACCTTTATTTAAAACCCTAGACACATAAAAGCTATAACTCCAAACTCATTTTCGCTTTCATTCTCCACTTCCCTACACTTGTGCTCTCATTCCTTCTCTCTTTGTGTGCCATGGCTACCACTCCCGCCTTCGCCGCATGGATCAGTTCCACATGCTACGCGCACATAGGGGACCAGATATACCCTAGGTTTTGCGTGACCTTGAGTCTAGAGAGCTCGCTTTCCGCTGTAGACCCTGACTCTAGTATACTAGCATCGTTTTGTGATGCAGTGAACCCTCTCACTTGCTCTATTCCCGACTCCACTCTCAGGTGGGTTCCCATGGATTTTTTGTATAGTTTGTGTGCCGGATCCAGCCATGCAAAGGTGATAAGTCGAGCCCTGGTGCATGTGGGGCAACATCTCCGCGCTAGAGCAGTGCCCACCTCGTCACAGGACCACGTCACGATGGATCTCATTGAGAGGGATGCCGCCTTTGCCATATATGTTATGTGCACTGAGGTGCAAGAGGACAGTGACGAGGACATCGACGCACCCTCTCGGCCACTATTAGAGTACTTTGAGAGGGAGCCTGAGGAGATCACTCTCGATCTGAGTGTTGAGGCAGCACAGAGCTTGGCCATTGTGCACCCACCTCCCTGCCCTGATGAGATGCCCACGAGCGAAGAGCCACCCCTCTCTTCTCTCCATGCTATCACCATCGAGGGGGTGGAATATCTACTCATGCAGGATGTGCTAGAGTTGTTGGAGCTTAGGGAAGAAGAACTATACTGTATCATGGTGCGTGATGCACCTAGTGATTTCATAGATTTTGATTTACAGGATGCCCCACCACATGTTGATGAGGTGGCTCGTTATGATGGCACGAGCATCGATGACATCTCTGCCATTGTGAGCATCCAGGAGCAGATTGAGGATGCGGCGCCACAGTATCAGATCTCTGATGAGGAGTTCGAGCGGTTGCAAGAAAGCCTTTTTGGTCCTCGACCCGACTATGCAGTGCCTACCCAGGAGAGAGACGAGGGCAGCCCAGTGGCAGGAGCAGACCTGGATGCTCCATTACAGCGGCAGATAGATGATGCAGAGAAGGTAATGTTCTCGGTTTCATATGAAACTTAACCAGTAGGGCTGCAGATTCAGGCCCCCAGACGCGAGCCTCCGGCCAGGGCACTTCTAGGGGCCCGATCCCGACAAAAACACATGTGTGTGCTCCCGATGCCCTAGAGGCCCTACTGGTTAAGTTTCATATGAATATGATTTATATATCTTCAGCACACTCCATGCATAGTGAGTCTGATACTGAACTTGTGTGTTGCAGGAGATTGTCTATATAGATGAGTTTTCATCTAGGCAGGGTGGCCGATCTGGTAGCCAAGGAAGGGTGCAAGACTCGGCATTGAAGGAGTATGTTGGGCAGCTTGTCAACGACATTATTGTATTTCATAAGACATGCTCCCCTGCTTTTGCAGAGAACTTCTTGAAGTTGAGGGCACTAACAAAGGCTGGGCCCTTCAAGACCATCCCGACCAACTCCAGCCTGGAGAAAGTAGTGTTGCTTCGACGTTCGAAGCTTCTCTACTTATTCACGAGTACTAGGTCTGGCCCACTTTTCTCCATGGTGGCCCGTGGCATGGTTGCCGGTGTTGAAGACCCCACTGTCATTAGACAGGAACTATTGGGGCAAAATGTATTGTTGCCTATGATCAAGAATAGCTCTGACCATGGGGAGCCTAGCTCCAAGAAGCCTAGGAGAGAATAGATGTACTTATTGCCTACTGATATCGCATCACTGATGTACTGCACTTTGTAATCTTCTCTTCAAGTAATGAAAACTGATGTTTGTTGGATTCGCATGCAATGTAGTTTGTGATACGTGTCATTTACTGTTTTTTTTACTTGAATGTTACATTTATTTATCGAATTTATACGTAACACGATTCGTACCCTAAATTTAATACACAGTGCTTTATCGAATTCGTGCGCAACATGTATTTGTTCGAACGCATGTAACGATAACTCAACGACGTAAATAAAATAAATATCAAGTGACTAAACAAAAATAAGACGCGCCAAAAAATTTGTATTTGTATTAATAATAATTTTACATGGGGTCCATTACGACCAAGGCTTTACAAAATGTCTTCAGAAGCTACATTCCATGTGCTTTTGAGTTTGTACACCTCTATCCTTGCTGACCTCCGTGAGGACTATCTTTCCATCGCCGAAAGAACCTGACTATCCGCAGATCCCTCTCGGTGACAGTGACCCTCCTTGCATGCACCGCTGCATAGACTGAGTCTCCAAATAAGTCGACGAGGTAGGCTTCAGCAGCTTCTTGTAGTGTGAGGAGGGCCTGGGCAGTCCAGCGATCCGGTTGTTTCGCGCGTGATGTGTTTGGAAACTGGTTCCTGTTGTTCATGATCAATATGCCCTCCATGATCTCTCGCACCAACTTTTGGAATGGAGCCTTCGGTATCAGGAGGTGAGTGGTCTTCTGGTAGTGGCGGATCTCGCGAAGAGCCACTGTGCCTGGCTTCCATCGACGCTTGCGATGCTGGCGTGGTGGTGGTGGTGGTGGAGCTGGAGGACGTGGCTGCCGTATGGAATTTCCAGGGGGATATCTCCGGGCCGCTTGCTTGGTGCGTACCATGTCTTCTAGGAGAGAGAACTCAGAACTCAAAAGTGAAATGTGTAAAATGAGGTGAAACTTTAAACTTATAGCCAAACTTTTCAAAAACCCTAAAATTTCAATTAATGAATCCACGCTTAGGAAAAATATCACCAGTGCTCCGATTCACATGAAATTTTACCTGTAGGCTCCTCAAGGACACATCAACCATCCAAAAAAAATTTGGCCCCATCAGAAGCCTCTGGGTCACCTGTCCGGAGGCTCGCGTCTGGGGCCCTGAATCCCCAGATTCAGGGCCCCAGACGCGAGCCTCCGGACAGGTGACCCAGAGGCTTCTGATGGGGCCAAATTTTTAATATAAATGAGTTTTTCTAATGCCCAGCATGAGGGTGAAGTTTCACCAGATTCCGATTTATAAATTTGACGATTCAATCTTTTTTTGAAAATGCGTTAACTGCATTATACTGCACTGATAATGTATTGTCAACCTTGCAACTGTAGATTAAATGTATTGATAATGAGTGTGTGCAACTACAGATTAAATGTATTGTCAACCTCGCAATGCGAAACATTGGAAACTTAAAAATTGACAAAAAATAAATCATGGGTAAAATGGAATATCGCATCAGATATACTGTTGCCAAACCACTAAATATAGTAAGGATATAGTGCATCGGCCCATGTACAACTGATCACCGACGTGTACGTGGTTGCACATTGAATTTATCCTCAACAAAACTACTTACAAAATTGGAAACTTGAAAATTCACACAATGCGAAACATGGTCAAAATAGAATATCACATATTGGATTTAGCATTGCGAAACTATGAAATACATGGTAGATAGTGCATCGCACCAAGTACGACTAGAGCTAGGGAAAATTTAGCTCCATTTTGCAGGCCACTATTATCAAATACTTGAAGGTCTATTGGAAAGATAACCCAAAACTAAGATCCTTACAATCTACAACCAAACCTGAGCTAAAAACATAGATCCAATTACAAGGTAGCTTCTCAAAGCATATTGTTGACATTAAGATTAAATGCATCCTTGTTATTGCGGATCCTGCGAACAAGAACCAGATCTATGGGCTTAATAGTGATACGTCGGGCATGAATGGCTAAAAGTTGACCATCACTCATTAGATCAATCAAGTAGCTTTCAACTGCTTCTTGGAGAGCAAGCAAGGCTTGGCTTGACCATCGCCCCACATTCCTTGCCTGGTTCCTCGAAAAGAACTTGTGATGATGCCCTGACTGTAGATCTTGCAGTATTTCTCGCACCAACCTGGAGAATGGTGCCTTAGGAATAATCAAGTCGGCACTCTTCTGGAATTTCCTTATCTCGCGTAGCGCAGCTGTGCCTGGTCTCCATCTTCGCTTTTTATGTGTTGGAGGGCGTGTATTACGAGTTGGAGCAGTAGTGGGAGGTGGAGCAGCTGGAGCATGTGGACCACCATTTCTGGACAATGGCGAACCATCATTATCGACCATACTAGGGCCACCATTGTTGGCCACAGTAGCGCCACCATTATTGGCTGCAGTAGGGCCACCGTTATCGGTCACCAGGGGATCTTTGTCACTCACAGTACGCTCACTAGATTCGGAAGAGTGTTGAGCTCTTGCTCTCGCAGGCGCCTTTTTGATAGGAAGCTTGGAACGTGCCATGGCTGTGATAATGAAGGATAGAAAGGTGGAGGGTAGAGTGGAGAGCAATGGGAAAAAATGAAAGGAGAGACGACTTAAATACGAAACTTTCAAACTTACTGTGGTGTAAATGAATTTTAAATTTATCATTTCATTTCATTTCTCCACCCCATCCCTACCTCTCTCTATCTCCTGACACCCCCCTCATGCCCCCCCTCTCTCTCTAGGCCAATGAATGTTCCAATGTTTAGAATTTTCATATCTTTGTCTTAGGATTTCAAAATGGACTTTTCATAATTAAAAAACAAAGTTCGAAATCGACTTTGAAAAATATAGTGACAAACCTTTGAAATTTTAAAGAAAATTTATAAGACATCTCATGTTAGAGATATAAGTATTGATGTGTCATATCCTTGGGACTTGTGCTCTCTTGTGGACTCTAAATGCATCAAAATTATTATCTTTATCTAGGTCTCCATTTTTTGCCATCTCTCTCTTGGGTTGCCAACCATTCTGCGTGCCGTTGTCTAGCTGTGCTGTTTTTATATCTTGCTTTTCTCACTTCATATATTGCCCTACTTATAGATTCTGCTTGAGATGTTTTGGACTTCTTTTCTTTTTCCTCGTATCGTATCTCTAGTCTCCTATACCACCATTGGAATAATTGCCTCATAGAATTGGAATCATTGATGCCACCTCCATGATCAGTTGCCTTTTGAAAAGCACAGCGAGCTTGCCAGTGAGATCTTTCCATGCCTTGAGTTGACCATATTGCCAAACTTCCTTGATCTGCAAAGTATGGACCATGTGCTTCAAGTATATGCTGCACAAGAAAAGAGATTAGAAACACAAAGTAATTCGAAATGATGATTTTTTTTTGCAATGGTGATAATACTGACCATGTAGTGTGTTATGCTATTTGTAGTCCATGCCTCCACCATGGACTTATGAAATTTAGCAGCTGTCTCTTTAAATGCATTGGCATCACCATCCATAAACCCCAACTTCTGTAAGAGAGCTGCTAATCTATCTAGGTGTATCCACACTTCTGCCTTCGCAATCCTCGTTCGTCCCCCATTGCTCCAATCTGAAACAGCAAGGTGCAACTTTTTCCATGCTTCGTACTTCTCTGGTTGTTTTACTAGTATATTGCCTTCCTCATCTCGAGGTGGAGATAAAAACTTCCTAGCCTTGGGTCCGCCAAAGCATGGTTTACAAGGAACATTTCCACTCTTCCCCGATTTTTTCTCGTCCTTTTTTATTTCTACTTGGCCTCCGTGCAATCCAACTTCAGAGAGGACTTGTTCTACCTTCTTGCATGTAGCATCAGATTCTGACACGGGCTGCATCTTGTATGCAAAGCATATATATTCATATACTAGCTTCTCAATTATTCTAACCAAACAATGCAATGTGAAAAAGTGAACCCTTGTTAGTGGTATTTCCAAAATAGGGCGCCAGTTTGGATCCACTGGAATTAGCATTCCATTTCTCATGACTTTCTGATCACGTGTCGGAGCACCCTGTTGTCCTGCCTTGGCAAGCCATTCTTTCTTTCCATCTTTCCCTTTCTTCCTAGTTTGCATGCAGTATATGCACGGAAATTTTGCATTTGCTGCATTTGATAAACCAAACATACACTTCAATGTTTTTAAATCACCTGCAAGATGCCATTCAACTTGATAGTCCCCAAACCCCTCAACATGTAAAACTGCTCCATTATTTTGCTGTTGAATAACACTGGGTATATTAGTGAGGTTAAAAAAAACTTTAAGTACTTCATGGTCCTCCTTTGGTACTTCAAATGCTGCAAGCCACCATATTTCATTCTCCGATTGTACACTGAAGTATAAAGGATGTTTTTCATCGATGTTGGGATCCAATGCTCGATTCATAAGTGTTATACTCACACGCTCAAGTTTTTGCCCCTTGATAATCTCACTCTCATCAAGTTTGAGGACAAACTTAAGCTTGCCTCTACATTCTTCCATAGACATATTGTAAAACTTGACCATAGCAATCTGAACCCTACATATATCCAATACAAAGTTGTTGGATGCATTCAATACAAAGGCAACTTCTTTGGAACCATACTTCAATATGTGTGTGTGTTCCAGATGCGTAGGCTCACCAATTAGTTCTAAAACTTTCTCATTTAGTTGTTTTCGAGCCTTCTTCACGTGAAATGGTTTTGGCAGAGGCATTACTCGCTTAGTATTGAAGACTTGCTTAAAACCTGTATCCAATTGTTGATAGAGCATACTATATGACTCAGAACTCATTCCCACCTTGTCACATAATCCCTGAGCATCTGTAGCAGTAAACAAGTTGCTCACATCCCTAAGACGTTCACTAGCAACACCATCCACAATGTCCTTGAATTTACGATTTTCCAATGCATTTTTTACCATATTCTTGCTAAGGACTTTGGCAATAGTATCATTCTCTGCATGAGGAAACATATTTCTCATTGTAGTAGATTGAGCATATATCCGTCTATGATATTGTCCACTTCCTTTGGCTAATTGGCCAATTGGTTTAACGGATCGGATGCGCCGACGTGCCCCTTTGGTTTTTAAAGTGGGCCCAATCTCCAAAGTTTTTGTGAGCTTCCTCTCTATGTTTTGATTCTCCTTCTCCAAGTCATTGACTTTAGACTGTAACTCCATATTCTGCACGTGTGTAGCATGCATAGCATCTTCAATGACAGACATTGCTTGTTGTAGGTTCTGGTTCTCTCTATCCTTCTCAGCCAATAATCTATCCTTTTCCATCAAAGACTGCATATTCCCTTGTAATCTTGTCTGCATATTTGTCAAGGTTTGATGAGCCCCTGCTATTCCTTGTGTGAAAAGTATGCATGTGTATCCATACAATCCTTCATTGCCTTCACAAGCAAACTTTACAAATGATGTAAGCCCTTCAAATTGTGGTGGCCTTCGAGTGAGTGGATCGGGTGGATAAATGCACCCATCAACCCAAAGGTCCACATTTTTTTTCCCTGCATTTCTTTCTTGTTGCATCCTGCATCTTATTGCATCATCTCTTTCCACAGTTCTTTTGAACATTGGTGCATATTCATCCTCAAATTGAAAGTGAATATCTCTCTTTCTCTTGGTACATCCTGCACCTGCATTCTGCAAAAAAAAAAGTATGCAAATGTTAACTTGGATTAACATTCAAATAGCAGAACTACACCCCTTTGATTCACTATATCTGTGTTTTTTTTAAAACCCAGTTGGTTCTTGTCTCTTTCTCTTGCTTTCAGTCTTGATAGACCCTAATCAACCCCTAATCAGCCTGTAATCTTGGCTTTTAATCTACCTCTAATTAGCATCAAATCTTATCTTCTGTTCTATCCAAAATATTCTCTCTCTCTCTCTCTCTCTTTCTCTCTCTCTCTCTCTCAACAAAAATTCATCAAGGAAACCCTAAACACATTCATACTGAAGCTTGGCTAGTGGAAAACAATAACATCATCTTATCTTCTACCCTAATTTACTATCTGTCACTCTATCACTTATTTTCTTTGTTCATCTCACACAGTCCTCTCTGTCCCCCCCTTCTCCCCTCCTCTCTCTCTCTCTCTCTCTCTCTCTCTCTCTCTCTCTCTCTCTCTCTCTCTCTCTCTCTCTCTCTCTCTCTCTCTCTCTCTCTCTCTCTCTCTCTCTCTCTCTCTCTCTCTCTCTCTCTCTCTCTCTCTCTCTCTCTCTCTCTCTCTCTCTCTCTCTCTCTCTCTCTCTCTCTCTCTCGCTCTATGAATTGATGCTTAAGGACTGAACAACAACTGTGAAGAATAATAACATCACAAAGATTTAAAAAATAAAGATACCTCCATTATCACTGGATTGCTTGTAGTATAGACTGTTGAAGACGGAGATTTCTTACTGCATATTTCTGAAGAGGAAGATGGCTTGTAGCAGGGTAGAGTGTGTTGTAGATAGAGATTCTTTGATTTCAACAAATGGTATCAAAACTACTCCTCAATGCTGCTTCAGAAGAACTCGTATGCAAGAAACCATATTCTGGAGGGAAAGAGAAGAATGCACAAAATTTGGGACAAAACTAGAGCTTTCTGAGGGAATGAAAAAATGCCCAGAAATAGGTATATACTTGTCCAAAAAAGACGAAAATTTACAAGGAAACTCTTGAGTCAAAAAGGTGTCTCTGGGTAAAAAATAATCTTAAAATATGATGTGTACGTCATTTTATATCGTTTTTTAACTTCCGCCCTTTTAAGAAGCGAGAATGAGAATGATTGAAAAGTCATGAGGGTACTAAAGAGGGCATTAAAGAGTCATGAGGGCATTAAAGAATGATTGGCTGCGTTTTTAGAAAAAATAGAATTGTATTTTTTTAGTTATGAGGATTTTGAGAAAAAGTGACCTTATCCTGCAGTTTGGGAATAAAATAATAGGTGAAATCTATTGAAAACACAAAAACGAGATTTTCTTGATTGTAGAAGATCTCTTTTTATAATATTATTTTGGAATCTCTTTTTAGAGAGAGAGAGGTGAGAGAAACCCCTTAAGGGGCAAAAAAGAGAGTCCATATTTCTCCTAATGAGAATCTTATTGCCCAAGCGCAACCTCAAGTGCAGATTTCTAGTTTGACCCTTGCACTAAGTACGGTTGTAATTCAAGAGAAGAAGTTCCTTCTCAAACAAATCAAGCCACTTGAATTCGATGGTAAGGGAAGGACAGTCCAAACTGACGCCGAGGTCTGGATCGAATCCATGGAGTATTATTTCGAGGCAACAGGAACTGCACCCGCTAACCAAGCTATACTTGCCAAACTGAAGCTTACCGACGAAGCAAGACTGTGGTGGAAACAATGGTGCAAAGACCAAGGGATCTCGGAAGGGTCAGTTACTTGGGAGAAGCTTAAAAAAGTAGTGCGAGAGAGATATCTGCCACCTGTCTACAGCACACAAAAGATGAATGAATTCTATGAATTAAAGCAGCTTGGACTATCTTGGATGCATATTATTCAAAGTTCATCTCTCTCTTAAAGTACGTGCCACAAATGGATATAACACAATAGGTGTCGAAGTTTTATGCTGGGATAAATCCACCCATAACCACCCGCTTGGAATCAATTCACCCAATGGACCTTCAAGATGCGCTCATTCGAGCTACGCCAATAATACAGGAGGTGCAGTCCAAGCCAAGGAATAACAGGACTTGGTCTTACAAGGATTAGAACAAGAGAATGTATAGGTCTCAAGCTAAGAGAGCGCAGGGCCAAAATCAGGGACAAAGGAAGAAAGCTCTGTCAACAACTTCGTTCCTACACAAGAAAATGGCCGCAACCTGTGTTGCTTCCATTGCAATGAGCCTAGTCACTTTAAAAGGCAATGTCCCAAGCTTAGGAGAGGACAACGTCAAGGGCCATCCCAAGGAGCCGTCCATGGCCAATGAGCCACCATGGCCAGAGGGAGAACCTCCAATATTGCCAACAAGGAGTTGGGTGATGAAGAAGATCCATCCATAGAAGCTGACATTGAGAGGGCAACCATTCATGCCGCTCTTCACAAGAAAGGGCCGAATTGCCAATTCTTGGTGATTCAAACATCATTGGATTATCAAGGTGAAAGCTGCAAAACCTTGATTGATTGTGGCAGTACACATTCCTTCATTTCACCAGTATGTGTAGAAAGATTAGGAATAGCCACAATAGATGCACCTACCTTACTTGTGGAATTAGCAAATGGTCTGAGGTCTCTTGTACCAGGAAAACTGCTAAGGTGAAATTCCTACTCGGTGGAGAGAGATTCAGGGTAATGAACCTAGGTGTCCACGAATGTTTGCTCATGATGGATTAGCTAATACCTAATGATGCCCACATTCACTGTGGGAAGGGCCAAGTCTCCTTTCGAAATTCTGAAGGGGAACTAGTCACAACTCAAGGAGAGGCTGGCAAGCCAAAAATTCAGCTGGCAAAAAAAACACGGATAATAAAAGGAGTTAGGAAGGGCCTACCTGTCTATTTGATTAAGCTAAATAAGCTAGATTAGAATCAAGAATCTAGGAAAGAACCTTCATGGTTAAAGGAATACACAGACGTATTTCCTAAAGAGCTGACAGAACTTCCTCCTGAAAGGAAAGTCGATCACGAAATCAAGCTGGCACGAGGAGATGCACCAGTCACAAAGAGACCATGTAGGATGTCCATCCCAGAAGCGATTGAGCTGAAGGAGCAACTCAAGCAACTGTTAGACCAAGGCTACATCCATCCTAGCAGTTCACCATGGGGAGCTCTAGTGCTGTTCCAAAAGAAGAAAGAGAGAACGCTTTTGACTACAGAGGGTTGAATCAATGGACCATTCAAAACAAGTACCCCATTCCAAGAATAGATGAAATTCTTGACCGTCTTCAAGGTGCGAAGATCTTATCTAAGATAGATCTCAGGTCTGGATATTATGAGATAAGGATCAAGGAAGAAGATATCCCGAAGATTACATTCAGCACAAGGTATGGACACTTTGAATTCCTAGTCATGTCATTCGGGCTGACAAATGCTCCTACTACCTTCAACAGGTTAATGCAGGATATCTTTAGGCCCTATCTTGATGACTTCGTACATGTCTTCTTTGACGATACCCTAGTCTACTCCAAGTAGGAAAAAGATCAAGAACCCCAGCTTTGCATTGTTCTTGAAACAATGAGGGCACACAAGCTTTATGCCAAGAAGAAGAAGTGTGAATTTTTCAAGCGACAGATTGAATATCTGGGATTCATTGTATCAGTGGAAGGAATTTTATAGATCCTGCCAAGGTCAGAGACGTTCTGGAGTGGCCAACACAAACTTTTGTCAAAGAAATACATAGTTTTCTTGGATTGATAGGATGGTACAGGGTCTTTATCAAAAACTATGCTTTGATTGCAGCACCTCTAACTGATGTACTAAAGAAGCAAGTATCAACTGTATGGCCACCTGCTGAACAGATCAGCTTTGACAAACTAAAGCAAAGCTTGATATCAGCACCCATCCTGAAACTTTCGAATCTTAGTACAGAGTTTGAAGTGATAACTGATGCTAACGCACTTGCCTTAGGATGTGTGCTCATACAAGAAGGTCATCCCGTAGCATACTCTTCAAGGAAAGTGAAGAGCCATGAAAGAAACTATGCTACCCATGATCTAGAGCTGTTGGCTGTCATCCATGCTCTCAAACTTTGGAGACACTACTTGGTGGGTAACAAATTCACCTTAGTGACGGACCACAAGAGTCTTAAATGGATTTTTACCCAAAATGATCTCAATATGAGGCAATGTCGATGGATTGAAGTACTGGAAGAATATGATTTTGAAATCAAATACCGGCCTAGAAAGGAGAATGTAGTTGCCGATGCACTCAAGATCTTGGAAGGAGAGGCAGTTTCAATTGTAAAACATTACACGACGCAGTGAACAGAATCTGAGAAAGAGATAGAGAGTACACAACAGATAAGAGGAGAATCAGTAAATTCTTTAACTCCAAACAACTGATACAAAGATGGCTCTGTCCACCCGTGCGCTTCCACTGTGTGAAGCTTAGATGGCGATCTAGACAGAAGATAGGTGAAGAGCTTAAGGCTAGCTGGAACAACAACTCTGACTGGGTGAAAGATGAGTATGAGATGGCTGCGAAGGGGTTTAGCTTTTATAGCCCACGAAGGTTGTTAGGTCGGCTGACCTACCATATGAGCCTCCACTAGTCGGCCATGGAATATTCCAGGGAATATTCCCTTTACCATCGGGCCGGGGGCGCTGCCCTCGGACCCCCGCCAGGGGGGCCAGCGAGGGGTCCGCTTCCGCGGCCCCCGGACCCCACAATAGGGACCCCTTTTAACTCCCTTACACCGCAACTCGATGCAATGCGCTTCGAGTTGCTACCAGCTTAACCACTCCGTCTAACCCAAAGATTAGACCCACAATGGTCACCTTTTTACCATCCGGTCACATAGACCTCATCTGATATACAAGTCAGGACTCCACCAATGTCCGGGCTCACACTTGGCTTCTCCTCATAATGGGGGTCTTACAACTTTAAGCACCATGGATCATTGGTAGCACCTAATGAGGGTGGGGCATTGATCATATCTAACACCCCCCCTCAATGTCCACCCATAGGTGAACTATCTCCTCGGCCCAATGCCGAGTCTCTGAAGATGAACTTGAAGCAGATCCTTCGTAAGTGCTTTGGTGAAGATATCTGCTCCATTCTCCTCTGTTGGACAGTAGACCAATTCCACTATCCCATCCTCCATCAAATCACGCACATAGTGATACTGGATCTCTATATGTTTGGTGCGTGCATGAAACACTGGATTTTTGGCAATGGCGATGCAACTCTGATTGTCACATCTCAGCACAGTTGGTTCTTCATCCTACACTCCCATATGCCATAGAATCCTTCTCAACCATACGGCCTCACATGCAGCAAAACAAGCTGTCTTGTACTCTGCTTCGGTAGAAGACAATGCCACTGTTGGTTGCTTCTTACTAATCCAAGAGAAAATTCCTGAACCCAAAGAGAAACAATAACCAGAAACTGACTTCCTGGAATCAATGTCTCCTGCCCAATCTGTTCCCCACAAGAGAAGTTTCGAAACTGTATGTGATACCATAGTCAAGAGTTTTCTTCAAGTATCTGAGCACCCGCATCCCAGCCTTCCAATGACTCTCATGAGGTTTGTTTGAGAACCTGATCAAAACACCAACAGCAAAACTGATATCTGGTCTGGTGTTACACAAGTAGATCACGACCAACCTCCTATACCTCCCAATGTCTGCTAGTGCTGATGTATCCTCGACGGATAACTTTGCATTCACTTCCATAGGTGTAGCTATCTCCTTGCACTCGGTCATGCCAAATGCCTTCAAGATCTCCCATGCATACTTCTTCTGAGAGATGAAGATCTTTCCTGGCTCTTGCCAGACTTCAATCCCCAAACAATAGTGCAGCAAGCCCAAGTCTGTCATTTCAAACTCAGAACTCAAAGCCTTTCGAGTTTGGTTGATCATATCTTCATAGTCACTTGTAATAAGAAGGTCATCCACATATAGGACAATCACTACAGACTTTTTACCATCCCTGTAAACATACAAGTTAGCATCTGAGGCACATCTTTTGAAGTTTAGGTTTAAAAAGAACCTATCTATCCGCTGGTACCATGCTCTGGGGACTTGTTTCAGCCCATACAATGCCTTCTTCAGTTTACACACTTTGTTCTCAAAATGGGGGGCCTCAAACCCTGGTGGCTGAGCCACGTACACCTCCTCCTTGAGGTCACCATTTAAGAACGCTGACTTAACATCCATTTGGTACACTGGCCACTTCTTGTGGGCAGCCACTGCAAGTACCATGCGAATAGTGGTCATTCTGGAAGTTGGGGCAAATGACTCTTGAAAATCAAACCCTTCAACTTGTGAAAATCCTTGGGCAACCAGTCTAGCTTTGTACTTTTCTAAGGTACCATCAGCCTTGTACTTTACCTTCCAGATCCACTTGGTGCCAATAACCTTCCGCTTTGCTAGTCGATCCACTAGCTCCCAAGTGTCATTCTTCATTATGCTGTCATACTCTGCTTGCATAGCAGCCTTCCATGATGGATCTGCAAGTGCTTCTTCTAAGTCAGTTGGCTCCTTTACTTCTCTCATAATCTCAACCATCAAGGCCATATTGACTATGTGAGCAGAAGCCCTCCTTTGCTCCTCTATTCTCTGAGACCTCCTTGGTCCGTCTGCCTTCTCCTCAACACATGCAGGCATAGGATTATTGTGGTCATAGAGCTGCTTCACCCAGCGCGGCAATGGCTTTTCCGGTGGGGTGATGTCAGGTTGGTGAACTTTTTCTTCATCATCTGAAGATGATGCTTCCTCCTCCTTAAGGATAGGGATAGCTCTCAGGACAGGTTCATAGTGGACTACTTCTTCGCTTGATGATAAAGTGGAAGAACTTGCCTTCTCCTCCTCCACTGTATGCGGCTCCTCCTTGAACACCACATCACGGCTCGCGATGATCTTCTTTGCCTCTTGGTCATATAATTTGTAAGCCTTCTGCTCATCACTATAACCCAAGAAGATACATTTTCTGCTTTTTGGTTGTAACTTGTTTCTCTTCTCATCTGGAACATGTGCATAACATTCACATCCAAAAATTCTGAAATGTGAGACAGATGGTTTCTTACCAGTGTAAGCCTCATGAGGTGTTTTTCCCTTGAGAGCCTTTGTATAGCTCCGATTTAGAATGTAGACTGCAGTATTAACAGCTTCAGCCCAAAAATGGTTAGGCAATCCCTTGCCCTTTAGCATGCATCTTGCCATCTCCATAATGGTGCGATTCCTGCATTCCACAACACCGTTCTGCTGAGGTGTGTGAGGCGTCGTCAATTGACACTTGATCCCTTTGCTCTTGCAAAAGCCTTCAAACTCCTTTGAGTTGAACTCACCACCACCATCTGTTCTAAATTTCTTCACACTTTTCCCTGTTTCATTCTCAACAAGTATTAGCCATTCTTTAAACTTACCAAAAGCTTGAGCCTTATCACGAAGGAAGTACACCCACATCTTCCTACTGTAGTCATCGACAATCAACATAAAATAAGAAGATCCTCCCAAGGCCTGTGTAGGCATCTTACCACACAAGTCAGCATGCACCAACTCTAGAGGAGCCTGTGCTCTATTCTTGCTTTCTTGTGGAAATGCCTTTCTCTGTTGCTTGCCCATCATACAAGCTTCACATGGTTCCTTCAATTCAGTTATTGTAGGTAGGTGAGCAACCATACCTTGCTTTTGCATCTCCTTCAATACTGCAAATCCGATGTGTCCAAACCTTTCATGCCAAAGCTTACTTGTGCCCACTCCAGCGGTGGCTGTAAGAGCACTTAGCTCATACAGGTTGTTCCTTCTTTCTCCTTTGCCAACAATTGTGCCAGCACTATCAATAATTTCTGCACCTGTCTTCTTGAACCTCACTTCATGACCAAGATCAATTATGGCAGCAACTGATAAGAGATTTCTCCTGATTTCGGGAACATACAACACATTTGAAAGCTTTTTGACTTCACCATTTGCAGCAACAAAAGAAATAGTACCTGTGCCCGCAGCAGGGCATTTAGCATCATTTCCAACCGTCACAGTGATGGATTCTTGTAGAGGCTGCATACAACTGTATAGACCTTTCTTGTTGGTCATGTGACGGGAGGCCCCACTATCCAACACCCATGAGTCAGTGGTAGATTCTTCTTGTGCCGAGGAGCACACTTCCTCAATGGTCGCCATGAATAATTCCAACTCTGCTTCAGCCGTATTGGCTGTCTCTTTCCCTTTACTTTTAAGGGTACCATTCTTTTCATCTGCCTTCTTGACACGACAATCTGCAATTGCATGTCCTTTCTTCTTGCAATAGAAGCACTCTCCTTGAAACTTCTTCTTGCCGCCCTTTTTCTTTTTGTCACCATCATTTTTGGTGGAGGAAACACCTTTGCCTTTTGCATTGGCAGAGAATGCAGCATCTCCATTGTTGCTTCCTTCTCGGGCTTTCAGCCTTAACTCCTCCTCCATTAATAATGCACAAAACTCCTCAAAAGTCAAAGCTTGAGGTCTCACCTGAGTATTAAGGGCAGTTACTAGTCCATCAAACTTTTGTGGACAAATCTGAAGACACCTCCGAGCTAGCTCTTCGCTAGTCTTTTGTATCCCAGCACCAGCCATTTGGTCGCGCAGATTCTTAATCCGAGTGATGAATTCTTCAACCGTCTCTCCTTCAGCAAACTTCTCCGCTGCTAGTTGATTCTCCAAGTTTTGAATCCTTGTTTGGTTTCGTGTTTCATACTGACTCCTTAGTACATTCCAAGCCTCTGACGCTTTGGTTGTATGCTGAATCAAAGTCAAATCACTGTCAGAACAGCATGTAACTAAGGCACACAATGCATCTGCATTCCTTCCTTTCCAAGCTCGTAGAAGATCTGCATTCGAAGGAATCATCACACTAGGATTTGATGGGTCGGGGGTAGGCTGTGGTTCTGCGTCAGTCCCCAGCACAGTCTCCAGAAGCTCATAAGAATCAAGGATAGTTGTAATTTTGAACTTCCACAAGGTGTAGTTTGTACCATCTAACTTGCCTTCGCTGAAGGTTGGTGGACAAATCCTCAGTGTTTGAATAGCCGGTACAGCAGCACCACCTCCTGCACCGCTTCCTGATGCGCCAGAACCGCTTCCCGGAGTCGACATAGTTTCTCTTTGCTATTGAAGCCTTTGCCTCTTGCACGCTCTCCGATCTCTAGAGCCCCCTGGGCTCTGATACCATGTAAAATATTACACGGCGCAGCGAACAGAATCTGAGAAAGAGATAGAGAATACACAACAGATAAGAGGAGAATCAGTAAATTCTTTAACTCCAAACAACTGATACAAAGATGGCTCTGTCCACCCGTGCGCTTCCACTGTGTGAAGCTTAGATGGCGATCTAGATAGAAGATAGGTGAAGAGCTTAAGGCTAGCTGGAACAACAACTCTGACTGGGTGAAAGATGAGTATGAGATGGCTGCGAAGGGGTTTAGCTTTTATAGCCCGCGAAGGTCGTTAGGTCGGCCGACCTACCATATGAGCCTCCACTAGTCGGCCATGGAATATTCCAGGGAATATTCCCTTTACCATCGGGCCGGGGGCGCTGCCCCCGGACCCCCGCCAGGGGGGCCAGCGAGGGATCCGCTTCCGCGGCCCCCGGACCCCACAATAGGGCCCCCTTTTAACTCCCTTACACCGCAACTCGATGCAATGCGCCTCGAGTTGCTACCAGCTTAACCACTCCGTCTAACCCAAAGATTAGATCCACAATGGTCACCTTTTTGCCATCCGATCACATAGACCTCATCTGATATACAATTCAGGACTCCACCAATGTCCGGGCTCACACTTGGCTTCTCCTCATAATGGGGGCCTTACAACTTTGAGCACCATGGATAATTGGTAGAACCTAATGAGGGTGGGGCATTGATCATATCTAACATCAGTTACCTCCGATTGTCTGCCTAACCCTATCCAAGGGGATTGTTAGCCGCGTCAAGTACGTGGACCGAACCTGCCACGAGAAGTCTCTCTGTGGGTGCTACTTGGAGCAAGAGGACACTTGGGTGCCAGGGGAGGCTCCGGCCGTAAATCCCTTGCCTCTGGATCCTGCGCAAGAGGTCGACGTGACTCGAGATGGGATCTCGAGGCCTGCATACTAGTCAACGGGTGAAACTTGGAATAGCGATCTTTGAGGATTGCTGGGATAGCCTTCGGGCAGGCTTATTTGATGTATTCCAAAGACTGATAAATAAAGGTTAAATGTTGAAAAATGAACTTGCTTGACATTGTTTTTCTATGTCAGTGCTTAACTTACGTGAAGGAACCAATGATTAATTTAGTTAATTAAGGAAGCTGTTTTTTCTTGTCAAACTAAATGTGGTAAGTAATTAGATAACTAAAACAACCCGAGGAAAGTGCGGTGGACGTGACTCTGGGTCTGTCCTACGGAAGGGTGGTCCCTGTTGGCCGGGAACTTTTCTCAAAGAAATTGACAACGAGGTAACAATGATCTAGAATCTATAGAGCTAGAGTCCTGATTTGTGTTGTTTTAGGGGAATGGAGTGGGACTATGCCTTACGGGCAGAGAGGTTGAGCTTCCATTCCTCTCGTTTCCCATTCTCCTTGAACCAAGTGCAGTATAAATCCACTTCGACCCTGATGTTTCTACGCAAAGTAGTTCGTCTGGGGCTCGACACTAGCTACCTCTCCAAGGAACTTTACTATTAGGAAAGTAGTTTGTCTGGGGCTCGACACTAGCTACCTCTCCAAGGAACTTGACTATTAGAAAAACCCTGATTCATGTCGGTCCTAAGTGGGAACGGCAAGGTGCTTTCACTTCGTGGCAGACTCAGGAAGACCTAGATCGCAAACCCTGTGACATTCCTTGTGAGTATCGGGCGGTGCTTTCTAGACTCTCTCTCGATGGGCTGCTAAGACGTGTGCTACAAGTGGACAGGGGGACACGTTACAATTGGTATTAGAGCGAACCAACGGGATCTAATATTTACAAGGAAACTTAATGAGGGGAAGTAGAGCAATGTTGCCGTTAAAAAAACATTTCCTTACTCACTTATTGATGCTGGGATGTAGAGTCGCGAAGCATGGAACAAATTCTTGGTATTCCAGGTTATGTTTATGACTGCAATGCGTGGTTCGGATTATCGACGGAGGCTAGGCATGATGAATATTCTAGACCGTATCTACAATCCTTCACCCTTGTATGTGGAATGGAGATGGACGGGTGAATCAAGAATATATTACATAGCGGCCCATCGACTTATGTACCTTCAGACCAACTTGAAGAGAATCAAGTGGATGGAGGATTTAAGGATCGTGAAGCTATTCATCTTTGTCGAGGCTCACGCAAACGCAACCCTACATGTCGCCCAGTCGGAAGGTCAAGCAGAACAATTATATGTACGAGGAACTGACTTGAACAATCCCTGCCGACAGAATCAAGTTGTTGGGGCGTTATGAGAAGAACGGGTATCAAAGGAAGGGATATCCCAAGCTTTCTATGACCTATCGATTTCTAAAAATCCATGACTCCACTCCATATTATTACTTAGTCCCCGTAGCCAAATGTAGCACAATCCTATTTTTCCCAAACTGATGTATCAGCTTCTTCTATCTTTCAAAAATAAATGTACTCAAAAAGGGCTATGCCCACATGAATGAATAAGATTTTTTATCACTGTTTGTCATGGCTGTAAGTGTTGGTAAAGGAGTTAAGTGATTAGGTCACTTGGCTAAAAGCCAAACTGAGCATATTAATGTAATGTGAGGAACGTTTAGCAAGTTTTTAACGTAAAGAATCTTATTCCCCAGGTGCAACGTCAAGTGCAGATTCCTAGTCCGACCCTTGCACTAAGTACGACTGTAATTCAAGAGAAGAAGTTCATTCTCAAACAAATTAGGCCACCTAAATTCGATGGTAAGGGAAGGACCGTCCAAACTGACGCCGAGGTCTGGATCGAATCCATAGAGTATTATTTTGAGGCAATAGGAACTGCACCCGCTAACCAAGCTATACTCGCCAAACTGAAGCTTGCCGACGAAGCAAGACTGTGGTGGAAACAATGGTGCAGAGACTAAGGGATCTCGAAAGAGTCAGTTACCTGGGAGAAGCTTAAAAAAGCAGTGCGAGGGAGATATCTGCCACCTGCCTACCGCACACAGAAGATGAACGAATTCTATGAATTAAAGCAGCTTGGACTATCCCTGGATGCATATTATTCAAAGTTCGTCTCTCTCTTAAAGTATGCGCCACAAATGGATATAACACAACAGGTGTCAAATTTTTGTGCTGGGTTAGATCCACCCATAAATACCCGCTTGGAATCAATGCGCCTAACGGACCTTCAAGACGCGCTCATGCGAGCTACGCCAATAATACAGGAGGTGTAGTCCAAGCCAAGGAATAACAGGACTTAGTCTTACAAGGATCAGAACAAGGGAATGTATAGGTCTCAGGCTAAGAGAGCACAAGGCCAAAATCAGGGACAAAGGAAGAAAGCTAGGGCCAACACTGTCAACAACTTTGTTCCTACACAAGGAAATGGCCGCAACCTCCGTTGCTTCCATTGCAACGAGCCTGGTCACTTTAAAAGGTAGTGTCTCAAGCTTAGCAGAGGACAATATCAAGGGCCATCCCAAGGAGCCGAAGGAGCCATCATGGCCAGAGGGAGAACCTCTAGTGTTGCCAACAAGGAGCTGGGTGATGAAGAAGATCCATCCATAGAAGCTGACATTGAGAGGGCAACGGTTCATGCTGCTCTTCACAAGAAAGGGCCGAATCGCCAATTCTCGGTGATTCAAACACCATCGGATTATCAAGGTAAAAGCTGCAGAACCTTGATTGATTGTGGCAATACACATTCCTTCATTTCACCAGTCTGTGCAAAAAGATTAGGAATAGCCACAATAGATGCACCTTTCTTGCTTGTGGAATTAGCAAAGTCTCTTATACCAGGAAAACTGCTAAGGTGAAATTCCTATTGGGTGGAGAGTCGACTTTGGTCAGATTCAGGGTAATGAACCTAGGTGTCCATGAATGTTTGCTCAGGATGGATTGACTAATACCTAATGATGCCCACATTCACTGTGGGAAGGGCCAAGTCTCCTTTCAAAATTCTGAAGGGAAACTAGTCACAACTCAAGGAGAGGCTAGCAAGCCAAAAATTTAGCTGGTAAAAGCAACACTGATAATAAAAGGAGTTAGGAAGGGCCTACCTGTCTATTTGATTAAGCTAAATAAGCTAGATCAGAATCAGGAATCTAGGGAAGAACCTTCATGGTTAAAGGAATACACAGACGTATTTTTTGAAGAGCTGACAGAACTTTCTCCTGAAAGGGAAGTTGATCACGAAATCAAGCTGGCACCAAGAGATACACCAGTAGCAAAGAGACCATATAGGATGTCCATCCCAGAAGCGATTGAGCTGAAGGAGCAACTCAAGCAACTATTAGACCAAGGCTACATCCATCCTAGCAGTTCACCATGGGGAGCTCCAGTGCTGTTCCAGAAGAAGAAAGATAGAACACTTCGGCTATGCATTGACTACAGAGTGTTGAATCAATGGACCATTCAAAACAAGTATCCCATTCCAAGAATAGATGAAATTCTTGACCGACTTGAAGGTGCGAAGATCTTCTCTAAGATAGATCTCAGGTCTGGATATTATCAGATAAGGATCAAGGAAAAAGATATCCTGAAGATTACATTCAACACAAGCTATGGACACTTTGAATTCCTAGTCATGTCTTTCGGGCTGACAAATGCTCCTGCTACCTTCAACAGGTTAATGCAGGATATCTTTAGGTCCTATCTTGATGACTTCGTACTCGTCTTCTTTGACGATACCCTAGTCTACTCCAAGTAGGAAAAAGATCATGAACCCCAGCTTTGCATTGTTCTTGAAACAATGAGGGCACACAAGCTTTATGCCAAGAAGAAGAAGTGTGAATTTTTCAAGCGACAGATTGAATATTGGGATTCATTGTATCAGCGAAAGGAATTTCAGTAGATCCTGCCAAGGTCAGAGATGTTCTGGAGTGGCCAACACCAACTTTTGTCAAAGAAATACGTAGTTTTCTTGGATTGATAGGATGGTACATGGTCTTTATCAAAAACTATGCTTTCATTGCAGTATCTCTGACTGATCTACTAAAGAAGCAAGTATCAACTGTATGGTCACCTGCTGAATAGACCAGCTTTAACAAACTAAAGCAAAACTTGGTATCAGCATCCATCCTGAAGCTTTCGGATCTTAGTAAGGCTTTTGAAGTGATAACTGATGCTAGCGCACTTGCCTTAGGATGTGTGCTCATACAAGAAGGTCATCCCGTAGCATACTCTTCAAGGAAAGTGAAGAGCCATGAAAGAAACTATGCTACCCGCGATCTGGAGCTGTTGGCTGTCATCCATGCTCTCAAACTTCGGAGACACTACTTGGTGGGTAACAAATTCACCTTAGTGACAGACCACAAGAGTCTTAAATGGATTTTTACCCAGAATGAGCTCAATATGAGGCAACGTCGATGATGGATTGAAGTATTGGAAGAATATGATTTTGAAATCAAATACCGGCTGTAATATTCCAAGGCAATAAAAGTTAGTTGGTTAGTTCAAAAGTTAGTTATTCAATTAATAAGTTAGAAAGGTTACTAACTAAAGAAGAAATTAACTAGCATTAATAACTAACTAAAATAAATAAATAAATAAATAAAACCGAGAGGCATAACTCCATATTTCTTATGAATTAACAAGGGCCGTAGCCACCCTTCATGGAAGTTATAACGTGAACAAGAGATATGAGCTATATTAATCACCAATGTTAATATACGTAATAAGAATGGTCTAAGAATATTAAACTTTTGGACAAGACTAGAAAATTTTAGATATTTTAGAGATTATCTTAATTTTTTTTAAAAAAAAGAGATATGGAGATTTCTAAAACTAGATGTCATTTAAAAGAAAAAAACAAGTGATGTGTTAGTTAGTTTAAAGATTTTATAAAAAGAAAAATAAAGAAAAGTGACTGACGAAATCGCGCACGCCACGATCGCAGTTTACAGGCAATAGACATTACTTTGAACAGAGAAAAGAAGAAGGAGTGAACTGAGAGCTTTCTAAATAAGTGTCTTGGGGTTTTACCCCCCTTTCGGAGCCAATGGAACCATCAGATTTATGATCTGAGCATCAGATCACTGATCTTTCCAAGATCCCCCTCAACGAAGAGCTCCACTTCTTAACCACAAGCCCTCTTCTCCAATTCACTTTAAATAAGAGGCATGGGGGGCACTTAGGGAGACATAAGGAGACCCCGAGAGGCTGCGAGAGAGAAGAAGAGAGAAAGAAGAATACTCCTTCAAGAGGCTGCGAGAAGCTAGAGAGAGAGAGAGAGAGAGAGAGAGAGAGAGAGAGAGGAAGAGAGTTAGCTCAAATCCCTTGTCTTGATCTTTAACTAAGCCATATTCTCTTACCCTCTCTCATCTAAAATCTATCCCACCTTCCCTATCTCTCAAACCCCTCGTGGACGATGGCTCCAAAGCGACGAAGTGGAAAAACCATGGAGATCAACACAATCGGTCAAGCAATGGGTATTGCCAATGATACGGAAGTGCCCGAGGTTACGGGAGTTGCCACTACAAATGGAACATCGGGTGTGGCTAATGCGAGCGCGAGTAAAGATGAAGTTCCTAATGTCGTCATGCTGCCAAAGCAGGTTATTCATTACTAGATTATTATTTTTCAATATAAGATAATTACATAAGATATTAGCTTTCATATTCTTCACTTACACATTAAACTGTAACTCATCTAGAAAAACATATTAGTACAAGCATAAAACGATTAATCACTATGATTTGTAGCTAGAATAGTTGAGATACTAAGGCATAGAATCAGGATAGAATTAATTGCCAAAGGTTATTGTATATATGTCTTTATGTGCATTCAATATAGTTATGATAAAATGTGACGAGGTTAAGAATTGATTAGTGATGGTTATAGAAACTGATTGTCTATTTAGGAATCCTATAGATCATCTCATTGAGTTATTGACACAATATATTTTCTTAAGGGATTTTGCTTATGTTGGATAAGTGAATCCCAATGGAAAACTCATGCCTTGCTTAACATGTTATAAGAGGTGTACTCAACACTTCCTTATGGGGAGAAGAATCCTCATTAGAATGTAAGGTTACCTTAGGATTGTCAAGATTGTGGGAGAGAAGGAAGGAGTCTCACTTGTAGCTTTCTTGCTTGCACAATGGGGAAATACACACAAGGGTGGAGGCTGAAAACAGTTTTCCTCTTCTTAGTTGTGTAAGCCAAAAAGAACTCTAATATATAGAAATAGAAGAACCCTATATATGGGTCTCAAACCAAACTCAACTAACTAAGGTGGCATACTAACTGAGCCATGAACTAGAGTAGATAAAGATAGCTGTCATCTAGCTATTATTCATGGTACCAACCGCATCTGCAACAACTGATAAGTCGGTGACATAAATGCACAACGGTCACCCTGGCATATCACGAGTGGAGCTCGATATCTCAACACTCCCCCTCGAGCTCAATCCCAATTCCTGCACACCAAGCAGGTCTCTGAACTTGCGCAGCTTCTCTACGCCCAATGCCTTCGTGAATATGTCAGCTACCTGATCCTCTGTGCTGACATAAACTAGATCAATAAGACCTAGTAAAACCCTCTCCCGCACATAGTGATAATGCACCTCAATGTGCTTTGTTCTAGCATGATAGACTGGGTTATTTGCCAAGTGTATACTACTCATGTTGTCACAATAAATGACAACTGGCCCATCTGTAGGCTGATGCATATCATAAAGTAGCTTATGCAACCAAGCTACCTCACATGCAGCCATTGCTGCACCCCTGTACTCAACCTCTGTGCTCGACAAGGCAACTGTAGGCTGTTTCTTGCTGCTCCAAGTGACTGCAACACTCCCAAAAGAGAACACATATCCACTGGTAGATCGTCTATCAGAAATACTACTAGCCCAATCAGCAATCCATGCAACTGTATCTGAACCCCAGTCTCATAAAATAGTCCATACTGCAATGTGGACTTCAGATATCTGAGTATGCATCTAGCCGTATCCAAATGTGGTTTCCTTGGAGCCTGCATAAACTGACTTACCAATCCAACAGCATAGCTCAAATCTGGCCTGGTAATAGTCATATAAATCAAACTTCTTACTATGCGTCTGTACATAGTAGGGTCTTCGAGAAGCTCACCTACATCTGCGCTCAACTTCACATTCTGCTCCAAAGGAACTGAAATAGGCTTACAGCCTGTCATTCCATATTTGGACAGCATGTCCAATCCATACTGCCTCTACAAGAGCCATATCCCACTTGGTGATCTAATCACCTCAATGCCCAAGAAATAACGCAGCTCTCCCAAATCCTTCATCTCAAACTTTTGCTTCAATAGCATTTTCACATGAAGGATATCTTCATCACTATCACCTGTGATAATCAAATCATCAACATAAATGACAAGCAACATAATACCTTTCTCTGTTTTTCTCACATAAAGTGAGAAATCTGCCTTGGAAATCTGAAAGCCAATAGTGACAAGATACTGTCCTATCTTGTCAGACCATGCTCTAGGTGCTTGCTTCAAGCCATATAAGGCTTTCTTCAACCTGCAAACAAACTCAGGATGAACAGCATGCACATAACCTGGTGGCTGCTCCATATAGACCTCTTCTTGCAAATCACCATGCAAGAAGGCATTCTTTACATCCATCTGATGTAAAGACCATCCCTTTGATGCAGCCATAGCAATGACTGCTCTTACGGTTGCCATCCTTGCAACCGGACTGAATGTTTCTTCATAGTCAATGCCATATGTTTGTGCATAGCCCTTGACTACTAATCTTGCCTTGTATCTGTTCATAGAACCATCTGCGTTGTGCTTCACCTTATAAACCCACTTACAACCAATTGCATTCTTATCTTTAGGAAAAGGTACCAACTCCCATGTAGCATTTGCTTCCAAGGCATCCATTTCTTCATCCATGGCTTTCTCCCATTTTTCTTTTTCCATGGCTTGCTCAGAAGAAGTGGGTTCTAGTTCCTGTATCACTTTGACTGTATATGCATAGTGAATGGCTGTAAATCCATCATATTTTAGCCTATCCACAGGATACCTAGCTCTGGTAGACCTACGCAAAGTAGGCTCACTTCCAGGTGCTCTCAAAACATCCCTGGTCTTCCTTACTCCAGGTGTAACAATAGAAGGAATACCCAACTCATCATCAATGCTCTGTTCTGAGCCACTGGATTCACCATCCACATAAGAGTGACCTGCATTCACATCAAACATGGGCTGATCTACCTTCTCTTTTCCTTTTCGTGATACCTGCATACCACTATCTGCATTGCTTTGAGAAGATTCTCGTGATCTCAATCTGCCTGTCCATGGCGAAGAATGTGAACCACTACTAGAGGACGCTCCAGGTCCACTAATATCTTGTGACTGCTGCTGTGAATTCTATGCAGCATTACCATTTTGTGCATCTACATTATCAATCACATGTACTGGTTTATACCAGCTACTCATCTCATCAAAAACAACATCTTTGCTCACTGTAAACTTACGAGTAGAAGGGTTATAGCATCTATACCCTTTCTGTTGCAAAGAGTAACCAATAAAGATGCACTTCTCAGCTTTTGGATCCAACTTGGATCTCAGCTCATCTGGCACATGTACATAGGCAATGCAACCAAAAATTTTCAAATGAGAAATATCTGGTTTCCTACCAGTATACCTCTCCTCTGGAGTCATTCCATGTATTGCTGCAGTGGGAGTCCTGTTCATTATGTAGACTGCTGTAGCAACTGCTTCAGCCCAATAAAAATCTGGCAAGTCTTTTTCATTGAGTATGGCACGAGATATCTCTCCAATATGCCTGTTTTTCCTTTCTGCAATTCCATTTTGTTGTGGGGTATAACTGCATGAATAGTGTTGCTTTATGCCATGCTCCTGCAAGAACTTTGCAAACTCATTTGAGAGGTACTCTCCCCCTCCATCTGACCTTAGGCATTTTATCTGCAAGCCTGTTTCTTTTTCAACCATAGCTTTAAGAGTTTTGAAATGCCCAAAAACTTCACTTTTCTTTTTCATAAAATACACCCAAACTTTTATGCTATAGTCATCAATAAAAGTGACAAAATAATGACAGCCTCCAAGAGATGCAGCTTTAGTAGTCCACACATCAGAGTGGATTAATTCCAATGGCTTTTTACTCTCTTAAACATGTCTAGGAAATGGTCTCCTTGCCTGTTTTCCAAACTGACAAGCTTCACATATCTTATGCATTTTTTCAACCTTGAATTTAGGCAATCCTCCAATAATATTTTGGGTCTGCATTGATTTAAGTCGCTATACATTAACATGATCAATGCGTTTATGCCAGATATCAATATCTGCAACTACACCGGTCCCATGTGCAAACATTGCTGCACTCAATTCAGGCATGTCTGCATCCAATGTAAACATTCTGCCCTTCTTCTTTCCTTTTGCTATCAAGCGACCTTTATTTTTCATATCCTCAACAAAGCATCCATGAGGATTAAATCTGACCTGCAAGCCCTGCTCAACCATTTGACCAACAGAAACCAGATTCTTGGTGATATTCGGGATATGAAATACATCTGACAGGTACTTCTTTTTCCCATCCTGCATAGACAAAGGAAATTTTCCAACCTGCACAATAGGATGTACAGTATCATCACCAATCTCCACAAATCCTGGTTTTTCCATTTTTCTTGCATCCTACATCCATTCTGCATGACCTGTCATGTGGTTAGATGCACCTGAGTCAAATACCACACTTCGTTGCTTTCTTCTGCACTTGTCACAGAATTGTTCATGTGTTGCACCATAAACAAATGCTCATTTCTTTCATCACCCTGTCTACTAGAAGATGCATAATTTCCTTGTTGCAATTTCCCATTCATGATGTCATTCTGCTTTTTATAGCAGTCTTTAGCCATATGACCCATTTTACCACAGTAGTAGCATTCAACATTGCTGTTTGCATTTTGGCCTCTTTGCCATCCACCACGACCTCTTTGGGGTCCCCTGCCTCTAGAGTTACCATGTCCTCCTCCATAGGAATGGTTTTCTTGAGTGTGTTGCATATTCTGATTTCTACCACGGCCTCCAGATCGGCCTCCTCTACCTCTGCCGCTACCTCTTCCAGCATTTGAGTAGAAGACAGTTTCTTTTGAATTTCCTCCTGAAGAAGATGCACCACCATTTCTCTGCTCCTCGGAAATTATAAGAGCAATCAACTCCTCAAAATCAGGAAATCTTTCACGAACTGAAATGGATGTCCGAAACTGTGCATAATCCTTTCCTAGACCATTCAAGGTCACAGAAACTAAATCATCATCTTCCACTGGCGACCCAATGGAAGCAAGTGCATCTGCAATCTTCTTCACCTTCATGTGGTAGTCATTGATGCTCATACTTTCGCTTTGCACATTATGCAACTCTTGCTTGAGTTGCATTTTCCTGGCTTGCGTATTTGTGCTATACATTTTTGACAAAGTATCCCATGCCTCCTTTGGCGTACTTGCATCCTGAATATGCACAATCATAGAGTCTGAAATACTGATAGACAACCAGTACATAACTTTCCTGGCTCTCTCATGCCATGCTTTAAATGCCTGCATTTACTGTTGATTGGGAACATCAGGAAGAACTGGTTCTTCTTCATTTCCTGCAACAAATTCCCAACATCCTTTTCCCATAAGGAAATTCGTCATTCTAAACTTCCATGCTTGGAAGTTGCTCTTGTCAAGCTTTTCACTTACAATCTGTGAAAGAGAATCAAACGCCATTACAGAACACTGCAAAAAATTCTGTCACTGCAAAAAACACAGCTTCACCCTCACAAGGGCAAATCTACAAAACTGGTAAAAGTGGTATTTGACCACACAGTCACTTCCTAGTGACGATTTTGCATAAACAGGTACCAAGGATGATTCTCTAACTCCCAATGTCTCTGCACACAAGCATACGATGCAATTTCTGTGGTAACTTTTTCACCGACCTGTAAAACAGTGGTCGCACAGCATAAAACAGGGCCTTTTCCTGAGTGCGTGCGGAAAACTTCCGCCTCCAAAACAGGCCCTGAAATGGCCTCAAATCAAAAAAACAGAGTAACCCGGGGCTAAAGCCCTTTCCCACGGCATATACTGCCCTCTTGCTACACCGCGAAGGGCGTCTCAATCTGAGACAATGCACTCTTGCACTTTCCGGTTGTGCTACCTGCAGAGACTTACTCCCAAAATAGAAAAATGGAAGCAACACTGATCCTCTTACCAGAACACCACAAACTTGGCTTGCTTTCTTGAGCTCCTTACCACGAACAAGGCTCTGATACCATGTCAAGATTGTGGGAGAGAAGGAAGGAGTCTCACTTGTAGCTTTCTTGCTTGCACAATGGGAAAATACACACAAGGGTGGAGGCTAAAAACAGTTTTCCTATTCTTAGTTGTGTAAGCCAAAAAGAACTCTAGTACATAGAAATAGAACAACCCTATATATGGGTCTCAAACCAAACTCAACTAACTAAGGTGGCATACTAACTGAGCCACGAACTAGAGTAGATAAGGATAGCTGTCATCTAGCTATTATTCATGGGCGGTGTACCAACCGCTTCTGCAACTGACAAGTCAGTGACATAAATGCACAAAGGTCACCCTGGCATATCACGAGTGGAGCTCGATATCTCAACAAGGATAAGGTCTACCTTGGCTATGTGAAGCTGTGATTTACATGTTGGGATGATTGTCATTGCATTATTTGATACATATTTGAAAGGTCTGTTTGTGTTTGCTAGAATCTAGATTTTTGATTGAAATTATTGTCAAACAGAATAAAAGAAAGGATCGCGCTAGACTACACCCAAGCTAGCGGCAAGACCCTACTCCAAGGAAATCATGATTATCGCTATGAGAGGCTTGGATCGGCTCCATAGGCGAAAGGTCTGTCAGTAGGGATAGTCTCGAGCAGTAGGAATTGTAGGTGCCAGAGGGGACTCTGGCTGTAAATCCTACATTGTTCCAAGAATCTGACGAGCCCCTTCATGACCCAGGATGGGATCCTGGAACCCTAAATACTAGTTATGAGGGTGGAATCTTGGTGGACAGAATGTCCTTATGGAATTCTGTGTATCTTTCGCTGGTATAGAATGATGAAAATTGTAATAAACTTCCAATATAATAAAGAAGTTTGCTTTACTATTCGAATTATATGCGTGCTAGTGAGATAAATTATTTGACAAGAATCTGGTTTCTGTTGGTCAAATGGTTGAGCAGGGCTTGCAGGTCAGATTTAATCCTCATGGATGCTTTGTTGAGGATATGAAAAATAAAGGTCGCTTGATAGCAAAAGGAAAGAAGAAGGGCAGAATGTTTACATTGGATGCAGACATGTCTGAATTGAGTGCAGCAATGTTTGCACATGGGACCGGTGTAGTTGCAGATATTGATATCTGGCATAAACGCATTGGTCATGTTAATGTACAGCGACTTAAATCAATGCAGGCCCAAAATATTGTTGCAAGTTTGCCGAAATTCAAGGTTGCAGAAATGCATAAGGTATGTGAAGCCTGTCAGTTTGGAAAACAGGCAAGGAAACCATTTCCTAGACATGTTCAAGAGAGTGAGAAGCCATTGGAATTAATCCACTCTGATGTGTGGACAACTAAAGCTGCATCTCTTGGAGGCTGTCATTATTTTGTCAGTTTTATTGATGACTATAGCAGAAAAGTTTGGGTGTATTTTATGAAAAAGAAAAGTGAAGTTTTTGGGCATTTCAAAACTCTTAAAGCTATGGTTGAAAAAGAAACAGGCCTGCAGATAAAATCCCTAAGGTCAGATGGAGGGGGAGAGTACCTCTCAAATGAGTTTGCAAGGTTCCTGCAGGAGCATGGCATAAAGCAACACTATTCATGCAGTTATACCCCACAACAAAATGGAATTGCAGAAAGGAAAAACAGGCATATTGGAGAGGTATCTCGTGCCATGCTCAATGAAAAAGACTTGCCAGATTTTTATTGGGCTGAAGCAGTTGCTACAGCAGTCTACATAATGAACAGGACTCCCACTGCAGCAATACATGGAATGACTCCAGAGGAGAGGTATACTGGTAGGAAACCAGATATTTCTCATTTGAAAATTTTTGGTTGCATTGCCTATGTACATGTGCCAGATGAGCTGAGATCCAAGTTGGATCCAAAAGCTGAGAAGTGCATCTTTATTGGTTACTCTCTGCAGCAAAAAGGGTATAGATGCTATAACCCTTCTACTCGTAAGTTTACAGTGAGCAGAGATGTTGTTTTTGATGAGATGAGTAGCTGTATAAACCAGTAAATGTGATTGATGATGTAGATGCACAAAATGGTAATGCTGCACAAAATTCACAGCAGCAGTCACAAAATATTAGTGGACCTGGAGCGTCCTCTAGTAGTGGTTCACATTCTTCGCCATGGACAGGCAGATTGAGATCAGGAGAATCTTCTCAAAGTAATGCAGATAGTGGTATGCAGGTATCACGAAAAGGAAAAGAGAAGGTTGATCAGCCCATGTTTGATGTGAATGCAGGTCACTCTTATGTGGATGGTGAATCCAGTGGCTCAGAACAGAGCATTGATGATGAGTTGGGTATTCCTTCTATTGTTACACCTGGAGTAAGGAAGACCAGGGATGTTTTGAGAGCACCTGGGAGTGAACCCACTTTGCGCAGGTCTACCAGAGTTAGGTATCCTGTGGATAGGCTGAAATATGATGGATTTACAGCCATTCACTATGCATATATGGTCAAGGTGATACAGGAACCAGAACCCACTTCTTTTGAGCAAGCCATGGGAAAAGAAAAATGGGAGAAAGCCATGGATGAAGAAATGGATGCCTTGGAAGCAAACGCTACATGGGAATTGGTACCTTTGCCTAAAGGTAAGAATGCAATTGGCTGTAAGTGGGTTTATAAGGTGAAGCACAATGCTGATGGTTCTGTGAACAGATACAAGGCAAGATTAGTAGTCAAGGGGTATGCATAAACATATGGCATTGACTATGAAGAAACATTCAGTCCGGTTGCAAGGATGGCAACCGTAAGAGCAGTCATTGCTATGGCTGCATCAAAGGGATGGTCTTTACATCAGATGGATGTAAAGAATGCCTTCTTGCATGGTGATTTGCAAGAAGAGGTCTATATGAAGCAGCCACCAGGTTATGTGCATGCTGTTTATCCTGAGTTTGTTTGCAGGTTGAAGAAAGCCTTGTATGGCTTGAAGCAAGCACCTAGAGCATGGTCTGACAAGATAGGACAGTATCTTGTCACTATTGGCTTTCAGATTTCCAAGGCAGATTTCTCACTTTATGTGAGAAAAACAGAGAAAGGTATTATGCTACTTGTCATTTATGTTGATGATTTGATTATGACAGGTGACAGTGATGAAGATATCCTTCATGTGAAAATGCTATTGAAGCAGAAGTTTGAGATGAAGGATTTGGGAGAGCTGCGTTATTTCTTGGGCATTGAGGTGATTAGATCACCAAGTGGGATTCAGCTCTTGCAGAGGCAGTATGGATTGGACATGCTGTCCAAATATGGGATGACAGGCTGTAAGCCTATTTCAGTTCCTTTGGAGCAGAATGTGAAGCTGAGCACAGATGCAGGTGAGCTTCTAGAAGACCCTACTATGTACAGACGCATAGTAGGAAGTTTGATTTATATGACTATTACCAGGCCAGATTTGAGCTATGCTGTTGGATTGGTAAGTCAGTTTATGCAGGCTCCAAGGAAACCACATTTGGATGCGGCTAGACGCATACTCAGGTATGTGAAGTCCACATTGCAGTATGGACTATTTTATGAGACTAGGGTTCAGATACAGTTGCATGGATACACTGATGCTGATTGGGCTGGTAGCATTTCTGATAGACGATCTACCAGTGGATATGTGTTCTCTTTTGGGAGTGCTGCAGTCACTTGGAGCAGCAAGAAACAGCCTACAGTTGCCTTGTCGAGCACAGAGGCTGAGTACAGGGGTGCAGCAATGGCTGCATGTGAGGTAGCTTGGTTGCATAAGCTACTTTATGATATGCATCAGTCTACAGATGGACCAGTTGTCATTTATTGTGACAACATGAGTAGTATACACTTGGCAAATAACCCAGTCTATCATGCTAGAACAAAGCACATTGAGGTGCATTATCACTATGTGCGAGAGAGGGTTTTACTAGGTCTTATTGATCTAGTTTATGTCAGCACAGAGGATCAGGTAGCTGACATATTCACGAAGGCATTGGGCGCAGAGAAGCTGCGCAAGTTCAGAGACCTGCTTGGTGTGCAGGAATTGGGATTGAGCTCGAGGGGGAGTGTTGAGATATCGAGCTCCACTCGTGATACGCCAGGGTGACCGTTGTGCATTTATGTCACCGACGTGTCAGTTGCAGATGCGGTTGGTACACCGCCCATGAATAATAGCTACATGATAGCTATCCTTATCTATTCTAGTTCGTGGCTCAGTTAGTATGCCACCTTAGTTAGTTGAGTTTGGTTTGAGACCCATATCTAGGGTTCTTCTATTTCTTTGTACTTGAGTTCTTTTGGCTTTCACAACTAAGAAGAGGAAAATTGTTTTCAGCCTCCACCTCTGTGTGTATTCCCCCATTGTGCAAGCAAGAAAGCTACAAGTGAGACTCCTTCCTTCTCTCCCACAATCTTGACAAAGATGACCCATCATCAGAGGAAAGCGGGTGGGCGTAACCCTCGACGGGTCCGTCCAATGGTAGGGTGGTCCTGGTTAGCTGGGAGCTTTTCTACATCGGAAAATAGAAATAGGAAGATAATAAATTGACCAAGTAGTCATTAGGTAGAACCGACTTGCATTGTTTTAGGGGGCCGGAATGGGATTTTGCCTTATGGGCAGGAGGGTTGACGTACTGCACTCCCCTCCATTTCCCATTCTCTTTGAACCAAGTGCAATGGCAAGTCCGCTTCAGATTGAGTAATCCTCTAAAAAGTGGGACTCGAAATTACTGACGCTAGCTGGCTGCTAGGAAACCCATCCGATTTTAGGAACCCAAATCTTCAGGTCGATCCTAGTGGATTCGGTCGGAACTCTCCCGTTGCGAAGTAGACTCGGTAGGGCATAAGTGACAATCCCATGATGTTCCAAGGGAGCACCGGGCGGCATCATTTACGGGAAAACTTACTAATGGACTATTAAAAGGTGTGCCGTGGATTAGGACTAGCGGACACCTCACAGTTGGTATTAGAGCGCACGTTAGTATAGCTTACGATGTAAGCTTAAGAAAAATATTATTTTTTCTAAGCATAGCCTAGGACATGTTTTCTTCTCTTTATTAACGTATGTTTTTTGAATTATGGCAGAGTAACGAATCTTGGAAGCGATTCTTGACTGGAATAGACATCCCCACAGGTGTGACAAATCCCTAAGGTGATGTAGCTCCAGCTGAACGATGGGGCAAAGACACCGCGTCCGTGCCTCCATAGCATCCACTTGAGCCTGAGCAACACTCCTTGGAAGGGCCACGAGAGCGAGGAGTCGCACCTATATCCTGCGTCGACCGCGGGCTCACTGCCTCTGTATCTCTGCAGCATCCCCCTGATCCCAATGCACTCCCTCCCTCTGGCGTCTGCTTGAAGCTAAAGCATCCGATCGCGCTGAAATAGATCTAGCAGAGCGCCCGGACGAAGACCAAGACAGCTCCTGGTCTGCCATATCTCTAAATCTCGCGATCTGGTCTGGAGACATGCGTGTGAAGATGTCCTATAACTCCTCATCGCTCATCGCTCAACTAATCTTGAAAATGTCACCTGCACAGACAAAAAAGATATTAGAATAATCAATTTAAATCATACAAAGAACAATAATATAAATCATTTAAAAAAAAATCTCACTTAAAATACATATCTTATGTATCCTTATAAGCGATTGGTCAACGAATTGAGTAAGTGGATGCTCCAAGTATAAAGTATCCTATGGTCCCATGTTAATCTCCTGACACAACTCCGCATACACTAGAAGGTCAATAGACATGTCTCCACAAAAGAATGAGTCCACCTCGTTCTCAAAGAATTCTTGGATTCCTATATTTCCATCATTGTTAGCCGATGCTGGCTCTAAGCTCTCAACGGCCTCCACCCCTTGCAATATCGACCCCTCTATTTACATATTATCTTCATCTATGCTCAGAACATCGCTAGCAAAAGAAGGAGACAATTAAATCCTAAACAAGCAAAAGAAGGAGAGAATGGACTCATCGATGAGATATGGTAAGGGTCTGGCGGCTCCTCTTCGCGATGAAGGCTCCTCCTCTCCTTCGCGAACGGCGGCGGCAGCGGTGGTGGCGACGGCAAGCCTTCTTCCTCTCCCTCTCTCACCATATGCAAGACGATCGCTCTCTCTCTCGCTCTCCCTCTCAAAATATTTCACAAAAATATGCGAAATGAACCGCGCTCCGATTTCGGCTTGTTTTTTTTCCCTGTGGGGCGTCGCTATTTGCGTCGCATTTGCGACGCCGCTATTCCTGCGTCGCTACCCGCCGTCGCTATACCTCTGTTTCCTTGTAGTGAAATACCTATATAAAAACTTTTAGAAGTCTACAGTAGCATGTATAAGTCTATTATGAGCTCGAAGTTGTCTTGTAAATCATTATGGATTGGAAGTCACTACCAATACAATCCAAATGATTGCCACCATGACCAAATTCATTGCCAACAAGTGCATAACCACATAGTTGCAATGCTCCATAGTACTGCACTTCGGGTTACTTGACGAAGAGTCCACAAGGAATATTGAAGCCACAATAGTACCAAAGTGCCTAACTATCCAAGACTCAATGAAGAGGAGTGTCCAAGATGCAAGCACTATGAGAGATGCTTAACAATGAGAATGAAGAAATAGAACCAAAATTTCACAATTTGTATTTCCTAATAGCTACTTGAGGACTAACGAGCATCAAACTTTGCAATGTTCATCCATTGGAGCCATAGACTACTATGAAAGAGCTTCAGGATTCAATAACCAATGCTTTGCACACACTTACTGATAGGTGATGATTCATACCACCCAATTTAACATATTGAAAATGCTCCCTTGTCCTTAGATAATGGCCAAACAAAGAGTTTATCAGATGTATTGCACATGCCATCAATCACAAAGAACTTAGTGCATGTTGGCTAAATTGTAGAACAAGGGTTGCAGGTTCAATTTAATGCAAAAGATTATTTTGTTAAAAGACTTTATTAATAAGTGTAGGTTGGTCGCAAAAGGAAGTAGAATTGGCTACATGTTCACTTTAGATGCTAGAATTCCTTCAATGAATACTGCTATGTATGCTAAAGGAAAAGGTGTAGACATTGAAATGTGGCATAAACGTATTGGATATGCAAATGTGCAAAGGCTAAAATTAATGCAGTCCAAAGGATTGGTTACAAGGTTGCCTGCTTTTAGAGTTGTAAAATTTCATAAAGTGTGTGAAGTGTGTCAGTTTGGTAAGCAAGCAAGACAACCTTTTTTGCATAACAGAGATGCGAGCAAATATATACTTGATGTTGTGCATACAGATATTTGGGGGGCTACAAATAATGTATCTCTTGGTGGCAACAAATACTTTGTCATGTTTTGTTCGAGGAAGCTATGGGTATATTTCATGAAGGAAAATAATGATGTATTTGCACACTTCAAAACTTTCAAGGAGGTTGTTGAAATAGAAACAAGCTTGAGATTAGATGGAGGGGGAGAGTATCTCTCTAATGATTTTAGTGGCTTCTTGAGGTCTCATGGGATAAAGAGACAATTTACTTGTGGGTATACCCTATCAACAATCATGTGGTGGGGGGGACTTGCTTGAGCTGTTGCGCCAAACACACATTGTATATACAAGAGGAAGCTCACTCAAGAACACAAGAAGAGAGATGGAGGCCAAAAAATTTTCTTGTTGATTTCTTCTTCTTTCACACACTATACAATGTACACAACATATAGATAAGATACAACATAAAGGAAAGTGGCTTACTAAGTCAAATAGTGCATAACAAACTACACTAATCAACTAGTACTATATCTTTACTAGTTGTAGGTAGGTGTAACAAATTAAATATAATAAGTGATAATTCAATGGCTATGTGAGTATCATAATGACCACCAATGTGCTAAGTTTAGGTGTGCAAACCCATCTAGCCAGGTGGTCCATCATCATTGTCCGCACATGTTGAGCTTGCCATCTCAACATACCCCATGGCAAAATGGGGTTGTAGAAAGAAAAAATATACATATATTGCAAAAGTTGCACGAGCATTGTTTCTAAAAAGAATATGCCCAAATAATTTTTGTCTAAAGACGTTCATACTGCTATCTATTTTATGAACAAGCAAGAAGCCTGATGTGTCACACTTAAAAATATTTGGTTGTATTACATATGTTCATATATGCTAGATGAGTTGTAAAAGAAGCTTGATCCAAAGGCTAAAAAATGTATTTTTATTTGATACTCTTTAGATCAGAAAGGGTATCATTGTTATAACCATCACAGATGAGTTCAGAGTGATCATGGATATTATTTTTTATGAGATGAGTTGTTGGTATGCATTTACGGGTGATATACTAGATCATGATAATGATTACGATAGTTATGTGTAGAAAGAAACACAAGAATCATATAGAATTAGTGGACCAAAAACATCATCTGGTACTATACCTACAGTAGCCCTTAGTTCGAGTGAGGCTAAGGAGTAGCCCCACATCTTCAAGTGGATCTACAAGTATTGTAAGTAAAGATAAAGGAAGAAGAAAGTGTTGGATGGTAGTGGTTTAGAGAGTTTGGATGATGAGCTTGGTATCCCTTCAGTCATCAGGAGACTAGGTGTACAGAGAGCACATAGTAATGTAAAGACTCCAATGAGTGATTGAGTGGTACGTAGGTCTAGCAGGGTTAGATACCATGTAAAAAGATTTGGTTTTGAAGGTTATGTAGCTCACCATTATTCTTATATATGTTGAGTCTACTTGTTTTGAGGATGTCGTTGGACTGCTCATTAGGATGGAGCAATGGATGAGGAGATGGCCGCATTAGAATCCAATTAGACTTGGGATTTGGTACCCTTACCTAAGGATAATAAAGCTATTGGCTATAAGTGGGTTTAAAAAATCAAGCATAATGCAGATGGTTTGATTAGTAGGTATAAGGCTAGGTTATTGCAAAAGACTATGCTCAAACATATGGCACAAATTATGAAGATGCATTCAGTCTAATTGCTAGGATGGAAACTATTAGATGCGTGATTTCTTTGGCAGTAGCCAAAGGTTCAAGTTTGCACCATATTTATGTCAAGAATGCCTTCTTGTATGTGAATTACAAGAAGAGATGTATATGGAGTAGCCAACAGGTTATGAGGATTTAGAGCATCCCACATATGTGTGTAGGTTAAAGAAGAGATGTATATAGAGTAGCCAACAGGTTATGATGATTTAAAGCATCCCACATATGTGTGCTGGTTAAAGAAGGCACTTTATGGGCTGAAGCAAGCACGTAGAGCATGGTCCAACAAGATTGGAGAGTATCTTGTCAATATTGGTTTTTATATTGAAATGGAGATATAGGTTTGGTCATTATAGTCATCTATGTGGATGACTTGATTATTACAGGTGATAGTGACAATGAAATTGTTGAAGTTAAGATATTTTTGAACAAGAAGCTTGAAATGAACATGTGTTTGGATACGTAGATATAGATTGGGCTGATAGCATGTCAAATAGAATATCTATTAGTGGATTCATGTTTTCCCTTGGTAGTGCAATAGTTACATGGAGCAACAAAAAGTAGCCTATAGTTATTTTATTGAGTACAAAGGCTAAGTATAGAGGTACTACTATGGCAATATATGAGAGGTGGTTTGGCTACAAAAGTTATTGGGTGATTTGGATGTGTAGGGAGATGGTCCAGTTGTTATTCACTGTGACAACATGAGTAGCATAGAGTTAGTTAGAAACCTAGTGTTCCATGCTAGGACAAAACACATTGAGGTGCATTACCACTTTATGAGAGATAAGGTACTTCCAGGAGAGATTCACTTGGTATATGTCAACACACATGATCAAATAGCTAAAATTTTGACAAAGACATTGGGTGTAGAGAAGCTTCAAAAGTTTTGAAGCTTACTTGGAGTTGCAAAGATATGGTTGAGCTTGAGGGGGAGTGTTCAGATGGCAAGCTCAACACATGCGAACATTGATGATGGACCGCTTTGGCTAGATGGGTCCGCACATCTACACCTAGCACATTAGTGATAATTATGATCCTCACATGGCTATTGACTTATTACTTATTATATTTAGGTTGTTGCACCCACCTACCACCGCTGGTATAGTTATAGTGCTAGTCGATTAATATAGTCAGTTATGCAATATTTGACTTAGTAGGCTACTTTTCTTTATGTTGTATCTTATCTGTACTTTGTGTGCATTGTATTGTGTGTGGAAGAAGAAGAAGAAGAAAAAAAAAGAAAACATTTCGGCCTCCATCTTACTTGTTATGTCATTGAGTGAGCTTTCTCTTTTTTGTGTATGGTATGTGTTTGGTGCAACAACTCAAGCAAGTCTCCCCACCATACAATTCTTGACATGTTTTTCCACAAATTAGAGACCAAAAGTTCTCTAAATCTTATCCAAATGCTTCAATATTGTCTCCTCATTACATGCTGAAGGTTAAGAGTGGTATTCAAGAGGTATTTGAGTAAAAACCCTATGAAAATTATAAGAATTAGCTTGCTATCCATAAACTCCATTGCTAGAGTTTGAAAGAAGCTTCAAGAGGAGAAAATGGTTTAATGTTTGAAGAATATGATAAAAGAATGCTTCTAGGAGCTTAAAGAAGTGAAAACCCCATAAAATCTTAAACATTTTTATGAAGATCCACTATTATCCTGAATATTTAGCAAGAGAAGGAGAGAGCATCCATGGTTAACCTTGAATCTTGATTCAATCATTCAAGGATGTTATCACCTTGTTGGAGAACCTTTAGAGAGTGCGAAGGATCACACTTGATGCATCAAGGTGGAGATTTTAGCTAGAGATGATGGCTAGGAGTCAGCCTAAAAAATGCGATGCAAATCATGTTGGTCTTATTATTGCTCCATGTGGCTGATGTGCTCTTGTTACTAGTCACAATGCTGCTCTAAATGCTCCTAAGGATCAGGAGAATGATATTGTGCATTCAGAGAAAGAAGATGTTAGTATGGAGGAGAAGAGATCTGATCAAATTTCAACCATGGAAGCTCGGTACAAGCTAAGAGAGCAAAAGGAAATCTTTAATTGGAAAATTTTATTCTAATTTAGGCTTTTTCTAAACTCTATTAACCTTGGCTAGACTTGGAACCTTCAAAATATCTAAGATCCTACTATTTCTTCTTCAGATATTCTTCAAGAGCTCCAAAAATAGTAAAGCCTAACTACAAGAAACCTTGACTAGTCGTAATTTAAACTGTACCAAGTCCTATAACCAAATCTTGAACTCCAGTTATTCTGGATGGTGCTAGTAACTAGATCTAGGCTTGAAAAATGGTCTTGCTAAGAATCAAATTCAAGGCTCTGATACCATTGAAATGAGCCTAGACTAGACTAAATTCAAATGAAAAGAAAATCAAGAAACAAAAATTGAATCAATTGGCCATAGCCTTGGCATAGACGAAAATGTATTAAATCTATAGCGCAATGGAGCCATAGCTAGATGAAATCAAAAGTACAATGAGAATCATGGATGATAGGCTATTGCAAGAAATTCACCTCTTAGTGTGGTAGACATTGAGTATTCACACTCGATGTTAGTAGGGAAGTCAAGAACCCTCAAGCTCCAAGAAAATGGAGAAGTTTACAAATGTGCTAAAATATTCTTATAATGGCACACTCTTACCTTTTATACTCCAACCCCAATCAAGCTAATTCCCCTAAGCTAAAGAATACAATATTTATATTATTACACAATAAGTCATATGCTTTTGTGAAGCATTGAACTCATCTCTCAATGATCAACTGGAGGTGATGAGACCTACTGACCTAGAAGATGCCTTGATAAGAGTGTTGTTGGAGTGTTTGGCATCTAAAGTCTACCACCACGGGGGTAAGAGATAGTATGGTGAAAGGAGATTCAAGGAGAGTAGTAGATGAATGAGAAGGGGTTTGAAGAAATAGAAGATGTAGAAGAAAACTGTTAGAGGTGAAACTTGTCAATTTATTTCAGCATCCTATCATACATGGAAGATATCAGCTCATAATCATAGCTCATAACCAAATACATCCAAATAAGGGTGGGTCAAAGACAAAGACACATTGAGACAATAGATCATCTCATACATGAATTCTTAACATAATCCTTGATCATAATCCATGATCCCTGCTGCTGCCATCCATTGACTGTGAAGGGGATACAGAAGACGCTGGAGAGAAGAGCACACACAATGTAGGTGTTGTCAACAATGTTATGACAGCCTTATTGCATTTTCATATATATGTATATATATATGAATAAAGAATATGGACGATCACTATACACGAGCAAGTCCAAGGGCCTTTTACCCCAGCAACCTCCCACTAAAAGGAAAATGGGCCAGGGAGTGAAAAAAAAAACAAAAGAAAAGAGACAAGGTGAGGAATCATGACATCTAACCCAACACCCAATCGGGAAAGCAAGCTGTGCAATACGTGACGGGAACCTCCTCACAAGAAGAGTCAAGCATCCCTGAGTCCATGACATCCAGGAAATAAGTGATCCCATAGCTGTAGACAATAGAGCAATCCATGATTGCTTCCCATAAAGCAAGCAACACAACTCATAAGTGCACGACTATAAAGCATCAGAGTGGTGCATAGCATCAGTGCAATGCATAAAAGACAGCGGAGAGCATGCAGACTCTCCAAGGTTAATCATCGAAAGAGGGCCAACATCTCGGACACAAGTCAAATGGGGTCTCAAGATAGTATGCAACCTCAGCAAAGTGGAAGACTGACATACGGCTGTAGAATTAGCCATAAAGCATACTGAATGTGCATCAAGAGGCTTGAGAGGTGTCTGTGTCTCATAAAAGAAAGCATGATGACTACATAGAACCTATTGGGCATCTAAATCCCAAAACCTATAATCTGTAAAGTCACCATCTCCATAACCAAGGAGTATGCATCTGCATGACATAGGCTCATGTGGCATACTGACAAATGCCTGGCAACCAAACATCCTCAAGTGATCATAGAAGGGTCTCATGCCACTCCATGCCTCATGCGGAGTAATAACATCCAAAGAGAAACACGACATCCGATTAACCAAGTAGACTGCCGTCGGCCTTACAAAATGTATATCCTTGAGGCAATTGAGTTGAAGGACAATTAAATCAACTAATAGACCAAAAATTCATTCATTTCAACAACTCTCCCCAGGTTGCTCATGTCCTATTCCAAAAGAAGGGAAAAACCCTCAGATTATGCATTGATTACACAAGCTTAAATCAAGTCACCATCAATAACAAATATTCCAGGGTTAAGATTTACCAAAGATAACCTTCAACACATGTATGGCCATTATGAGTTCACCATAATGTCTTTTTGGCCAACCAACTCTCTTGCTACATTTAACAAGCTCGTCCATGTTATTTAAAGCCACAACTAGATGAACTTTTTCTCACATTCTTTGGTGACATTATCATGTATTCCAAGAAAGAAGAAGCTCATACATGCCATCTATGGATAGTCTTGGGAATTCTTTGTGAAAATAGACTCTTTGCCAAAAAAAAATGTTCATTCTTTAAGAGGACGATTGGATACTTAGGTCTCATCATCTCAAAGGAGGGCGTTTTAGTAGATCCTGCTAAGATCAAGGATGTTCAATTGATGGCCACCACTCTAGAGTGTTAAAGAAATTTGAGGATTTTTGGGTCTCACAAGGTGGTATAAATTTTTTATCAAAGAATATTCTTGGATAGCAATGTCCCTCACTAAATTGCTTAAACAACAAGTAAAAATCACATGGACAACTTGAGGGTAGGAGAGCTTTGATAAGCTAAAGCAATATCTCACAATTGTTCCCATTCTAAAGTTTCCAAATTTTACAAAGGAATTCAAGGTCATTACATATGCTAGCATTATGGTGCTTGGATGTGCTCTTACCCAAGAAGGACATCTAGTGGCATATTCTTCTTGCAAGCCCAAACCCTATGAGAAGAATTATGTTGCACATGACCTTGAGCTTCTAGCAGTCACTCATACCTTGAAATTATGGTGTCACTATTTGCTTATCACAAGATTCACACTTGTGAGTATCAAATGGATCTTCACATAGCCAACTCTTAACATGAGGGAAAGGAGGTGGATGGAATTTCTCTAGAAATTTGATTTTAATTCAAGTTTTGCCATGGAAAAGATAATGCGATAGCTCACACTATAAATAAGAAATATCTCCTAAATTCTCTACCTTTGGAAGAGCCAATAGTAGAGGATTTCTTACAAATTTGATCTCTATGCCTAGAAATCCTATTTTGGAAGCCGATTTTGTAGAGATTTCTAATAATCCTGACTACCTTGAGATAAAGAGGTCCATCCAAACTAGAGAACATTAGCAGAATGCAGAGACCAAATTCAAACACTATCACATGGAAGGTGAGCTATTATATTATTAGCATACATTGTGTATGCCAAATAGTTGGGACCTTAAGAAGAAGATTCTATGGGAGGCCCATGACAGTCTGATAGTTAGAAATTTTGGCTATGTAAGGACTGTAAACGCTACAAGGAAAAGATATCATTGGTCAAGAATAAAAGCTGACGTATTGAGGTATGTAAACTCAATGCTTGAGTTGTTAATGGATCAAGGCTAAAAGGATCAAACTCCTAGGAGAACTACAACCACTTGATATACCATAGATGAAGTGGGAGTGCATTAATATGGATTTTGTGGTAGGTGTTCCAATAGTGTGCATGGAGTATATGACTAATTGTAATAGTCATTGTTTGATATGCTAATCAAGATTGCCCACAACACCCATATGAAAACTACCTTCAAAGCATCTGACATTGCTAGATTATTTGTCAATGAAAATTTTAGGCTGCATGGGTTTCCAAAAAGATTGTCAGTGGTGATAGAGACTCATTGTTCACTTCAAATTTGTGGACATGTCTCTTTCAAGCCATTGGTACACTTTGTTGCAACACTACCTATCATCCTAATGTTGATAGAGTAAACTAAAAGAGTCTCGGAGCTAGTATAGAGGGCTAAAGGTTAGGGCCTAGCTGTCCGAGAATAAAGGGTTTGTACATCAGAGTCCATGTGACATGTAAGGATCTCACATGGCTATGGGAATCATGAGCGGGTATCTTTACAGGGCTATAGTAGGGATTGTACATAAAGTAGAGTTTGTACATGAGACCCATGTGAAAAGTGAGGTTCTTCACATGGCTACAGTAGAGCTGTCCTTTTCATGCCACCTGGAAAGTATGTCGGCCATTATGTTTTTGTGCCCGGGTACATGTTCATAAGTTATTTGTAGATTGTCGAACCATAATGACCATCTTAGCAATCTTTTATTGCCTATTTCATAAAGGTTTTTGGAGGATAGGAATCCTTGCATATTTTTTAGGTCTGTTCTTGCTGTGAATGGGTTATGCTCTATGAAAATACGAAAGCTTTTTATGCATTTTTTTAGTGCTAAGATTTCTCGGTGAAAAGAAGGATAGTTCTGTTCTGTAGGGGTGAATATGCCAGAAGCGAATCTGCAGACTTCTTCCCTTTGTGTTAGGATTCCTCCCCAGCCTGAATCTGAAGCATCTGAATAAACAATAAGGGGGTTTCCTGGTGAGGGAATGCAGAGTGGTGGTAATTGGGAGATCACTTGTTTTAAGGATTGGAATGCTGTTTCATGTTGAGATGTCCATTCAAAGTGAGTTCCCTTTTTTAGTAAGCCTCTCCATTAGGAGGTGTATTTCTGGAGGGCAGGAACATGGGAGTGGATCCAATTGAGACATCCGAGTAGTTGTTGTAGTTGCCTGACATGGGTAAGAGGGGTCTCAATATTTTCTATGATCTTTTTGACAACATGTTCCTGGAGTCTGATAGTACCATTACAGATAATTACTCCCAAGAATTCTGCTTGTGGTGTGGCAAATTCACATTTAGTGGGAGAGAGTGTCAATCCTTCTGTTTGTAGTAGTTGGAAGAAGTCAGATAGGTCCCTTATATGATTTTTGAAAGTCCAGACCAAACGACCTTGGCGATGATCCTGGTAGGGAATACTATGGAGATGATGAATATGAATGTCCATATCCATACAACCCTAACTATGCTAAAATACGCCAATTTGAAAAAACTGTCCTTGGCTCCACTAACGTCCTACAGTATGTTCCTGAATATGTTCCGTACCATCCTCGCACAATGGGATGCCCTACTTATAACCGGCTGAATTATGATCCACCCAGCTCTACAGAATTAGGGAGCTGTGAAGGATGGGACACTGAAGACAATGAAGACTATGTGGGCACCCTCGACTATGCAGACTCCGACGAAAACCTGCTCCTGATGATCTGCGAGTCTGACTGTCTCTTCAATGCATTACTTGGAGATAAGCACACCCCATTTCTAACCCCAAGTATGCTTTCAATAAGGGCATATTCTTTAGCTTGGCCATCCCTGCAATATTCGCAAACCAACATTGCATACACGGTGCTCTTCTCTATAAGCATTCAACGCTTTTCTATGTATGCTAATTTTGGTTTAAAAGGCGATCTCCGAAGATGGTGGGAATCCCTAAAAGCAGTTTACAAAGATGATGATCCAGGGGTTCTCTTCCTTTTGGTCCCTGAACAGGCTCATGGCAAGAGCAATACAAAAGGGTTCCATGCAAAAGAGCAACCCAAATCAAGCATGGAACACTCCAAAGGCGTATCCTTCGCAAGACAACTTCCTTTTGGCCCTCTGCAATGCCCTACAATGGTGACTGTCATGCCGACAAATCAAAAGGATAAAATTATCCTAAGCACATACAGTCCTATTAATAAAAAACCTACTTTGTTTTCGTCTAAAAAGGGGGGAAAGAGAGTTATCCAAAAGGATCCAAAATATGAGCAAATGTGTAGAAATACACATTTGAGCAAAAATCTTGGAAGGAACCAAAAGCATGCTAAAGGAACAAAATGTAAGCAAATGTGTAGAAATACACATTTTAGCAAAAGTTTGGAAGGAAGGAGAAGCATGCAACAATCCTCAAAAGGGTACAAAAAGAGTTGTGCAAATGTGAACATTCACATTTGATTCAAAAACAACCCTTAGATGATCCCAAAAAATAAGTGCAAAGAAATGTGCAAATTACACATGCACATTCATAACTTGTCCTATGCAAAAATTGGAGCTATATTTCTTTTTGAAGCTCCAAACCATGCACAAAAGCACATTAATAAAAATTTAAAGGGACAAGCCATGCATAACAAAGTCTTGTCAAAGGAATAGAAATATGCATGGAAGCATGGTTGTAATAAAATGATATGGATAAGAAATAAAGCAATAGATGGACAAAAAAGGCCATAGGTGTAAAAGAAAAATCACGAACAACAAAATCACCTATGGACCAAAACAAAATACCATGTACAAAAGCCTTTTTGAAAAGACACATGGTAACAAAATAAAAAATACAAAACCCAAAAGAGTTGGCACATGGCAAAAGGACCAAGAAGACAATTCGTATGGGAATCGTACTCTCCCCCGTGAGGAAACATGTGGCCCCCATACGGAAAACCATTCCACATGAAAACCATGTGACTCTCCCATGGTTTTAGAAAAACCACCTTCTAGAGAATTCTTTCTCTAGAATAAAAAATCCATCTATTTTATTGTAAAGGGACTCCCTTGCAACTATAAAAGGGGGATCTCTCATCCATAGTGGGGGTGGAGTTTTTGTGAAGTTTTTAGAGTTTGTGAGTGAAGTTGCTCTCCGCCCTTGTACAGTTCTATTTTCTTCGAGTATATTACTTAGTTATTAGGGAGTGCTCAACAAGCCATACATACCTTCTTCCTCAAGCTTCCTTGTACACATACCTTCTTCTCCAAGCTTCCATCTCTCTCCCTCTTCAAGCTTCCCTTGTATACACCATCTCTCCAAGCTTCCATATCCTTCAAGCTTCCCGTGTATACTCCATCTCTCTCAAGCCTCCTCTCCAAGCTACCCTTCTACACAAGCTTCCTCTCCAAGCTTCCCTTACGCAAGCCTTCTTCCCCAAGCTTCTCCCTCAAGCTTTCCTTCTTCCCCAAGCTTCTCCCTCAAGCTTTCCTCACTACCTTCCAACCGCTTCAAGCTTCCTTCCTCCATAACCGTAAGCCTCTCCAAGCTTCTTTTCTCTCGAAGCTTCCCTCTCTCGAAGCTACCTTTCTCCCCAAGCTTCTTTCCTCTCCGAGCTTCCTTCCACTTACCCTCACGCCGGTCCAAGCCTCCACACTCTTGTCCATACCCTTGACATACTCTTCTCTTGTCCATACCCTCGTCGTACGAAGCTTTCCGCCATACCTCTCCAAGCTTCCCGACTACCTTCTCCATCAAGCTACCCCCAAGCTTCCTCCTTTTCCTCTACCACCTTAGCCTAAGCCTCTTACCTCTTCATCTAGCCTACCACTCACCCTTGTAACTATACCTTCCGCCATATCCACCTACCTCAAGAACCCTTCTCTACCTTGTACAAGAAGCTTCATGCTCCTCATGCAATACATATCGGCTTGGTCTCCTACAACAAGTGGTCTCTGTCTACTGTCTGGTTTTGCTTTCTTCGTTCGTGTTGCTGTCTCCGTGCGCTCGCTTTGAATTCTGGTATCAGAGCCATAAGTGTTCCGAGTTCTGGAGTCGTGTTCTCTTGCAATTCGAGATCCTATACGGGCATAATTGCCGTGTTTGCGGTTGGCCATGGTGGCCTAGGCGTTTTGGCTCAAGTCCCGGTATTCTCTTGTAATTCGAGATCGTCCATTTCCGAAATTACTATGGCTCTTGCTCGCTCTCTCTCAAAGAAGTATCAATCCCTCTCGCACAGTGCTCTATCAATAGATGAGGCTAAACCAGCTGCAAGGTGGCAACTTCCTGCCATTAGACCTACGGAGATCTATGAAGAAAAGTTTCGTCTTTTCAAAGCTTCTACGATGTACGTCGACGAGAAGGGTAACTTCACCATTTCAGATAGCCAGGTAGATAGTCATTTTCTCAAACTCCTTGAAAAACCCTCTGAATTTGCCCAACAAGCAAAATCTAAGGGTTACAATTACATGCATTTAGGCTATGTAGCAATAGGAATAGTCCCTCTATTTCGAAAAGGTCTACCTGTCACAGCCTTAGCTGCTGTCTTAGATACTAGGCATAAAGCCTTAGAAAATATGCTAGTAGGTGCGATAATGTCTCCCTTATCCAATGGCCCAGTCTATATGGAACTTCGCCCTAATTTTCTCATATCTCTAGATGATCCATATTTCTCTGAGATCCTTACTCTCAAACTCCAAACTCAAGGTCTTGAAATGAAATCAGGAAGTGTGCATCTAGCAATCCAGTATAGAGTGGTCCTTCGTCTGGTTAATACTGCCCTTCCTAGTGTTCTTGAAGGACTTTCCCTAGATCCTAAGGATAAAGGCCAGAACATAATCATGAAAACAGATGCTACTACTGAAAGGCTGACTCCTCAGGTCATCAATTGGTCCGAGCTCCAGCTCCCTGAGCAATGGGATATGGATGTTAGTATCACACAAAAGAATGAGATGTTGCCTCCAACACCTGTATCAATCAAAGAAATTGCTACTAACAACTATGCTATGGCTCGATCCTCAAAGGGAAAACAACAACAGATTCTGCCAAGGCCTCCAGTTCCAGCGATACAGAAGCTTCATACTAGGCCTCCCATCTGCACACATGAAGATCTCCAGAAGACTACAAATGGCTTACAATGCCTTCACTGTCAAAAGCTAGTAGAATCTGCGTCCACCTCATCTACTCTAAATGTCCTCCAGACGCAACTGACTTCATTCTATGCTCAAGACACAGAAGTAATTGGGGCCCCCTTCATCATTCCATCTTCGGGTAATTATTCTCAGCAAGATATGGCCATAAACTGGCAAAGCCATTCTCTCTACAATCTTAGCGAACAACTAGCTCAGGTTAGCCAGCAACTCAGTAATATTGAACTTCTTATTACTCTCCAACAAAAACAAAAAAATGTAATTTCTCATGCTACATCTAGCTCCTCTCTTGACCTTTCAAAAACCCAACAAAATATTAAAAAACATCCAGCCTGGTTTTCATTAAAGTCTTTTCAAGGAGATCCTTCCCAAGATGTTCTCTATACTATGCATAGTAAGAGCAAAGGCAAAGATATTATTGGATGTAGCAACCAGATGACAGCAAATCATCATGGATGGCCCCATAACCAACAACATCTGGTCACATCTTCTCAAGATTCCCCTGGAATGCTTCTATCCTATGAAGCTGATACTGAAGCAGAAGATATTCCTCCACCTAATCATCTTCACTTGCCCCGCATCACCAGATGGTACCCCGACCAGCTACAAGATTGGGTTATCCACTCAGAAGAAGAACCGACTACCTGCCTGCCTGAAGAACAGAGCTACACTACCGCAAAGCGCCATAGGCACTGGGAAGACTCTCGGATTTCTGGAGAAATCATTGCTGACCCAGAAGAATGCTCTTGGAAATCCCAAAGGCCCAAACTCACCTCTCGCCCTGACAAAAAGGGTCTCTACTTCCAGGATCATCCCCATGAACAAACTGAAGTCCATCGACTTGACCTCATCCATTGGCAAGACATGGAATATGATCAGCATACTGCATCCTTCCTCGCATATATGCCCAGTTCTACTTCCTATGCAGAAATTACTGATCCTGATACCCCCAAAAGTGCTCATGAAATCACACATTATCTTAAAGGGCTCCATATCAATTATAATTCTGATGGATGGCATTCTTCCCCACCAATGCCAGCCCCTGGATGGGATGCTCTTAATGAACCTATAGACTGGCCCGACTTGTCTGATTGGGATGAGGCGGCAATTCAAGAAACAGAGGACCAAATGGACCAGTACGACAAAGGGACTAAATTCTATGGTATGATTCGAGGTATTGATCCTACTCATCTTCCTTCTGTTCAAAGAGAACTTAAGATAAGAAAATAGCTAGTAAGTCCAGAAAAGGACACTGAGACTCCTATCATAAATCCTACACAAGATGGAGGTTGTTCTCCCACAATCAATATGATGAAGAGTGAGCCCAGCAACAAGCAAGAGGACAAGCCCAAAAGGAACAAAGTCGGAAACCTTCCCCTATGGAATATTGATAATCTTTCACAACCCGAAATTGAAGATGTTTTCCATGAAATGTTCGGGTATTTCTGCTCATTATATAGAAATCAAGGGGTTGCCCAGGTAAATGCAGTTAACCATATTACCCATGGCTTCACCGGCGATCTCCGCTATTGGTGGGAATCCCTTGACCCTAATGCCAAGTTTACCATTCAAAAGGACCCTAATCCTGGCGGAATTTTCTTTGAAATTTTGGTCTCAGAATGGGTGGGTAACAGATATGATGAGGCACGAGATGCTATGCAAGCCTTTCACCAGGCTCGCCTCTGTAACATTAACAAAATAGAAGATTATATCATCTATATGCCGCATCTCTTATATCGCTTCAATGGAGAACATGAAGCCAACAACAAGAGTTTCTTTGTCAATTCCCTTCCTAATCCCATTCCCCGGATGGTAGCTGATAAAATGGAGCAACAGCAGATCACTTATGAACATTCTTTTGGTATGATCACTCAGCTGGTTCGCAAAGTAATAGATGATCTCTGTACTCAACTCAAGGGAAAGAAGCTCTTAAAAACAACTCAGTCCCCCTCCATGGAATTTTGTACGAAAAATATATATACTAAAGATTTTGGCTGCCTCCACCAAGGCTGCAGTTGCAAAAAACCCAACCCTCGTACAAAACATAAGCCCAAGAAAATATTCTACTCCAAAAAGCGGCTGTTCCGCAAACGTTCCCAAAACCCCAACTCCTGCTTCATTTGCGGACAACTAGGCCATTGGGCAAATAAGTGCCCTAACAAAACTAAATTTCCACAAAAGATCAATACCCTCCAACAATCTGGCCTTCCTCTTGAAGACGGGTATGAATACTATGAGCAAAGTGCCTCCCATCTCTCTGATTCTGATGATACTTCTGCAGAGAAATCTGATGCTTCCTCCCAGGATGAAGAAACTATTCATACCATCAATGCATTAGAAGATGATTTTGGAGAATCCTCCAGAAGAAACAGGCATAGAAACTACCAAGGACACGGGAAAGGCACATATGGCGGAGGCAAACAACCATTTGGAGCAAGGCTTATCAGAGTCCCCTCCTCAGGTATTTCTTACAAATGGCATTCTGATTATGATTTGGTTTCACCTAACCTCCCAAAATCCTCCTCATCATCTTCCTCGGATGAAGAAAAGAAAGACACTTTCTCAAAACTACTCTCTAAAGAAAGAAAGACCATTTCTCTTAATGGGGAAAGTTCTAAGCATGTTCTTGAAGAAGAAGCTTTCGTCACTACTGATCTTTTCAAAATGTTTCCTAAGCCCCGAACTCTCAGACAAATCCTCAAAGATGCTAAGGAACCAACTACTCTTGAAAAGGATCGATCCCCCCCTCTCAGGATGGAACAACAGTCCACCGAAAAGGATAACTTTACCCTCATCACCCAAGAGCTTTCCCAAGTTACCCAAGCACTAAAGAATCTCACGACACAGGTAGAACAACAGGGGAAAGAGCTAACAAGGCTTAAGGAAAATCCTATAAATGAAGCCCACATAATGGCCACCAAGGAGCACCATATCTCAGCTATTGGCAGAGCCCAGCTCCCACTAATTCCCATCAGTATCTCTTTTACAAAGCATACTCATATGCAACTAGATGCTTTGCTAGACACTGGCTCTTCCTTGACAGTTTGTGAAGACCATTATGTTCCATCCAACAAGGCAGAACCTCTTGAAGAAGAGATTAGCGTATCCCTGGCTTCTAACAGAAAACTAGCTATCCAAAAAACAGCCAAGGTACGATGTCAAATTGGTGAACTCCAAGTTCCCCTTACAGTTTGCTTGATTAAATCTATAGGTTTTGATATGATTATTGGCATGGATGTAATGAGCCATTTCAAGCCAATAACATTTGACTTCCAAAAGGTTTCCTTCTTCTTCAAAAGAGAACCTTATGATGTCCCTCTCCTTCAACATTTCTCTAGAACCCTTTCACTTATCACTCCTACATGCACAGATGCTTGTGACTTAAGATTCAAGAAATGGTTTGATCAACAAAAGCAGCTCTATGCCCCACAACTCCAACAATGGAAGGATCGAATCATGACTTATTCTTCAGAAAATCCTCTCCAGTTTTGGGACAAAACTAAGTACTTTATATCTCTTCCCGAGCTTCCCCAAAGCACTCCCACCAAAGCCACTCACCCGGGAATGAGCCCTGAAGACATGAGGATTTGCCAAGATGAAATCAAAACACTACTTTCCCAAGGTCTCATCGAAAAGAGTTCAAGCCCATGGGCATGTCAGGCCTTTTATGTTAATAAACATTCCGAGCAAAAAAGGGGAAAGAAAAGGCTTGTTATTAATTATAAGCCCCTTAACAAGTTCCTTATCGACAACAAACATCCATTGCCTTTGAAAGATGATCTCATCCAGCGGCTTCAGGGTGCTCAGGTTTTTTCAAAATTTGATCTAAAATCTGGGTTTTGGCAGTTTAAGATTACTCCTGCTGACAGGTACAAAACAGCTTTTTCTGTGCCCCAAGGCCACTTCCAATGGGTGGTTCTCCCATTTGGTATTAAAACTGCCCCATCCCTCTGTCAACAGCGGGTGGATACCATATTCCTACCTCTTCGCCACTGCTGTGTGGCCTACATCGATGATATCCTCATCTTTTCAAAAACTTTCAAAAATCATATAAGGGACCTATCTGACTTCTTCCAACTACTACAAACAGAAGGCTTGACACTCTCTCCCACTAAATGTGAATTTGCCACACCACAAGCAGAATTCTTGGGAGTAATTATCTGTAATGGTACTATCAGACTCCAGGAACATGTTGTCAAAAAGATCATAGAAAATATTGAGACCCCTCTTACCCATGTCAGGCAACTACAACAACTACTCGGATGTCTCAATTGGATCCACTCCCATGTTCCTGCCCTCCAGAAATACACCTCCCAATGGGCAGGCTTACTAAAAAAGGGAACTCACTTTGAATGGACATCTCAACATGAAACAGCATTCCAATCCTTAAAACAAGTGATCTCCCAATTACCACCACTCCGCATTCCCTCACCAGGAAACCCCCTTATTGTTTATTCAGATGCTTCAGATTCAGGCTGGGGAGGAATCCTAACACAAAGGGAAGAAGTCTGCAGATTCGCTTCTGGCATATTCACCCCTACAGAATAGAACTATCCTTCTTTTCACCGAGAAATCTTAGCACTAAAAAAATGCATAAAAAGCTTTCGTATTTTCATAGAACATAACCCATTCACAGCAAGAACAGACCTAAAAAATATGCAAGGATTCCTATCCTCCAAAAACCTTTATGAAATAGGCAATAAAAGATTGCTAAGATGGTCATTATGGTTCGACAATCTACAAATAACTTATGAACATGTAACCGGGCACAAAAACATAATGGCCGACATACTTTCCAGGTGGCATGAAAAGGATAGCTCTACTGTAGCCATGTGAAGAACCTCACTTTTCACATGGGTCTCATGTACAAACTCTACTTTATGTACAATCCCTACTATAGCCCTGTAAAGATACCCGCTCATGATTCCCATAGCCATGTGAGATCCTTACATGTCACATGGACTCTGATGTACAAACCCTTTATTCTCGGACAACTAGGCCCTAACCTTTAGCCCTCTATACTAGCTCCGAGATGTATAAAAAGGAGACTACAACCACAAGAAGGCACCGCTTTTCTTTCTGCTCTTCTTCATTTTACTCATATCCTTGTATCATCTCCCTTGCATCCATACATCCTTGTATCTATATCCTAACACCCACCTTCTCTACCTTGTACAAGAAGCTTCATGCTCCTCATGCAATACATATCGGCTTGGTCTCCTACAACAAGTGGTCTCTGTCTACTGTCTGGTTTTGCTTTCTTCGTTCGTGTTGCTGTCTCCGTGCGCTCGCTCTGAATTCTGGTATCAGAGCCATAAGTGTTCCGAGTTCTGGAGTCGTGTTCTCTTGCAATTCGAGATCCTATACTGGCATAATTGCCGTGTTTGCCGTTGGCCGTGGTGGCGTAGGTGTTTTGGCTCAAGTCCCGGTGTTCTCTTGCAATTCGAGATCGTCCATTCCGAAATTACATATGGCTTCGTTCCAAGTTCGGATGAGTTCGCGTGCCTCCAACATCTATGAAGACGCAGAGTCTTCTTCTGCACGACAACCACCTGCACTTCATACGAACGAAAGGGATTCCAAGTTTGACGAAGTTTCTACCTATGAGGTAAATTTTAGTGACATCCTTAAAAGGGTTCGCACTAGCACTGAACCTCACTATCTCTTACGTAAATCCTCTCCTCCTTCTGATTCCCTAGAATCTCTGTCCCAACACCACTCTTCTAAAAAATCTAAAAGATCTTCCAAAAGCAATAATCTTGTTGAGCAATTATCCTATCCTAATCCTTATACTAATTCCCCTAGAACTCCCAATAATGTACATTACCTAGAATCTAGTATACAATCTATTAAAGATTGTATTAATAAACTTACCGATAGGATTAGCACTCGAAATACTTACATAGAACATCTAGTAGAACAAAACAGCCTTGTATCTAATTCTCCTTCTGTATCTACTCCTCCCTCTGTTTCATATTCTCCTTCTCCAACTGTATCTAACCTCTCTACTATACCACTACAATCTGGTTCCCCTAGTGCTGATGTTCCTCCACGAGCTCAACCCCTTCTTCCTAAAGATAGGACTGAACATCTCGCACATGATTCTCTTGATGCTCCACTACAGGCTTACCATAAGCAAGAGAATCTTACATCAAGTTCTTACGGTGATCCTAACCAGCATTTCCTATCTAGTTCTTCTTCTGTCATACACCAACAGACTCTCCCTGTTGCTCTTCAAGCCGAACACAGAGATCTTGCATCCAGTTCTTCAACCGAGCTTCAATCTAATGATTTCCACAAGGATTGCAAATTTAGTTCTTTTCCTGTTACTAAGGGAAAGAATTCAGGTATTCTTCTGCAGTCTTGTCTTGGTGGTACTCTACTTGGTAACCGTAGAGATCAAGCCAAGAATGGTGCATCTCGATCTTCTGGTACTTCTCCACAGTCTCCTTCTACCATCCTTAATGAAGGAATTGAAGTTGTGGCCTCCCCACAATCTCCTCCTACAAATCTTAATGAAGGAATTAAAGCTGTGGCCTCACGTTCTTCTCCTCTTCCTCAACAGCATTGTTTTCCCCTAAGCAAGAGAAAAGAACGGCCATACTCTTCTCCTTCCTGGTCTCCATCGGAGGGTAAGAATCTGGGCAAAGAAGATCGTAGCCAACCAGACAGAAGAATGTCACTATCCACTTCTGCTTGTGGACCAACCACCTGTGACTTGAAGAACCAAGAGCCGACACCTTCAACTCAAGATCCTGCTAAAGGTACAAATAAGGAGTTACTGTCTGTGTCTACTTCTTCTTGTAAATCATTAAACCCCTTAACCCAAAAAGATTTGGGAATTATTTACATGATGCATAATAAGGGGAAAAACAAGGAGATAATCGGGAGTAGTAAGGAAGAATTTGAGGAAGACATATTCTCTCTTAACTCTTCCCCAACTAACATGACTGTGCTTAAGTTCTCTCCCCGCAAGAAAAGTGCAGAGATTTCTGCTAAACTTCCCAGAGTCCCTTCAACACCTTGGACATTGTCTCCAGACAATGAACAAGAACCGTGGTACATGTGTGGACAGCCTCCTAGAGCTCCTCCCCCAATATCTTGGACATTGTCCCCTGACAATGAACAAGAATCATGGTACAACACAGAAAATGTGGAAGAGCTTCCTGAAGCAAGATATCAGCAACCACACATCACTAAGAGATATCCTCTCAACCTAGAAGAATACCTAACCAAGACAGAGGATTACTCTGACAGGCCCCTCATTGCCTCTTTTCTGGACGAACCAGTTCTAGATGAAAGAACATATGAAGCAGAAAAAAGGCGATGCCATTGGGAAGATTCTCGTATCCATGGAGAGATACTTACCGAAGAGCCAAAACCCGTAGACACATCAAAGAAGTCCATCCAGGTCCGAGAAGATCTAAAAGGCCTTTGCTACAAAGATACACCTCATCACCAACATGAGGTCTACCGTATTGACCTAAGGCATTGGCAAGAAAGAGAATGGGATGAAACACTCTATGATATCCTGGGCAACAACCTCAGCTCCCACTCCTCTCCCCAGGTAACAAATCCTAATTCTCCAGTATTATCTTCTCAAACAAAAGGTCCTAGCTTAAACAGTTGCAACTCCCAACATGATCATGCCTACATAAGAACATGGGAAGATGAACCTTTCATCCCCATCAACGATCTTACACAACTCAGGGAAGAACATGATCAAGCCCGGGATGAATGGAAAGAAGAATCTATCAATAGCCCTGATGAAGCATTCGTCAAACGAAGGATGGAGAAAGCCTCACCCTCTCTCAGAATGATACTGGCTGCTGAATCTACACCTGGAAAAGATAATTCCTCCAAAGGCAAAGGTAAAATCCTATCCCAAAAGTCTTTTCCAAATATGGGTGCAATCAAAGGGACAACTATGCCCTTTCCCAATAGTAAGCAGTCTCATACAAACTGCATCAAAGGGGGTAAAATGGGTTTCGAACCTCTTGATCCCATTTCGGCAGAAGAAGAGAAATCATTACCTCTTGATTCTCTTATATCCTCAGAAGACATGCTGAATCCTTCTTCTCCAAACAAAAAAGCCACCAGGAAGGACCTACCAGGATCCAGCAAGAAAGCTCCCCTAGACAACCAACGGTCTCCCATTTACTCAGGAGCTGAAGCAGATATTGACTCAAAAAGGCAACCCAACACGAGGACCTCAAAGCCTACAATGCTAGCCAGCCATGGCCTAAGGAGTAAAGTTTACACAGAGCTAGCAAAGAAAAAGAAGAAGAATCAAGATGCCACATCCAAATCCGATGGTGACATCATCAAAGAACGACTAAAGGAAAAGAAGAAGCATCACAAGACTACAATGCAATCTGATGGTGAGACTTAATCCTTTCCTTATTTTCCTCCAGCACCCAGGATACTCTTCATTGGGGGATGAAAAAGAGGATGAAAAAGAGTTTTGCTATGAAGATTGGGGCAACACCCAGGATACTCTTCATTGGCAAAACATGGAAAACCAAGATGACTTGCTTGACACCCTGTCAAGCTCAGAAGACTCTGATCCGAAACTAAACTACGCAGTCAAGGATGACCTTGCTTGGCCTCCAGAAGGTACCTCCCCACAAAACCTCCAACAGTTTCATACTGAAGGGAAACACACATGTGATATCTGTGCTCAATGGACGGATGACTCTGGTTGGGAAGATCGCGAATCCCAAGCCCAAGCCAGACCAAAAGACCTTGGCGATGATCCTGGTTGGGAATACTATGGAGATGATGAATATGAATGTCCATATCCATACAACCCTAACTATGCTAAAATACGCCAATTTGAAAAAAACTGTCCTTGGCTCCACTAACGTCCTACAGTATGTTCCTGAATATCTTCCGTACCATCCTCGCACAATGGGATGCCCTACTTATAACCGTCTGGATTATGATCCACCCAGCTCTACAGAATTAGGAAGCTGTGAAGGATGGGACACTGAAGACAATGAAGACTATGTGGGCGCCCTCGACTATGCAGACTCCGACGAAAACCTGCTCCTGATGATCTGCGAGTCTGACTGTCTCTTCAATGCATTACTTGGAGATAAGCACACCCCATTTCTAACCCCAAGTATGCTTTCAATGAGGGCATATTCATTAGCTTGGCCATCCCTGCAATATTCGCAAACCAACATTGCATACACGGTGCTCTTCTCCGAAAGCATTCAACGCTTTTCTATGTATGCTAATTTTGGTTTAAAAGGCGATCTCCGAAGATGGTGGGAATCCCTCAAAGCAGTTTACAGAGAAGATGACCCAGGGGTTCTCTTCCTTCTGATCCCAGAACAGGCTCATGGCAAGAGCAATCCAAAAGGGTTCCATGCAAGAGAACAACCCCAATCAAGCATGGAACACTCCAAAGGCGTATCCTTCGCAAGACAAATTCCTTTTGGCCCTCTGCAACACCCTACAATGGTGACTGTCATGCCCACGAATTCAAAAGATAAAATAATCCCAAGCACACACAGCCCCATTGATAAAAAAACCTACTTTGCTTCCATTAAAGAAAAGGGGAAAGAGAGTCCTCCAAAAGGATCCAAAATGTGAGCAAATGTGTAGAAATATACATTTGAGCAAAAATCTTGGAAGGAACCAAAAGCATGCAAAAAGGACAAAATGTGAACAAATGTGTAGAAATACACATTTGAGCAAAAATTAAGAACAAAGAAAAAAGCATGCAACAATCCTTAAAAGGGTACAAAAGAATTGTG